>NC_139010.1:83772117-83933377 GCF_964374135.1 Grampus griseus | reverse complement strand
AAATACAAGTGTATCTGTAAAAAGAAATTAGAAAAAGCACAGCAGTCTTCTGAGGCCACACAGCCTCCATGGCCGCCAGGCCGCACAGCAGAAACCCAACTGGAGACACCAGAGCATCAAAGGAACCAGGGGCAGCACTTTCTACCCACAAGGCAGTAAAGGCGCCAATCATGTGAGAAAATGTGGCACTTAAAGGTCAGCTCGACATATATGCAAACTATGAGGACTACTTCATGAATCAGAAACAGATAAATGAGGTGTTTATTATTAAACACTTTTAGAAAATCTCAAAATGTTAAATGATAAGAAAATTACAACAGGAAGTTTTACCTTACAAAGTCAAGCCCCGACTAGGAATGGCTGATATGCTGCTGTATTTCAAAATAAATTGCTTTTTAATCCTCTACATTAATTAATATTTATTACATTTAAAATCCTAACTTTTAAGTCTTCCTACTGGCCAAAGCCCAAACTTTCTATAAGATAAAGTCTCTGAAAGCAGATTGAGATCCTTCATAAAACTAAAAGAGATTTTACAGCTCTAAAATCTCCTCAAATTTTTAAATTACCAGTTCTTCGAAAGGCAGTGAGAATTCCCCCAAGTGTTTACACACGAACTCCATGCACAGCATCTGCTTTCCACACTCAACCACTTTTCACAGCGTTCTACCAGGATAGTGACAGCAACAGAAGAAAACACAAGTAAGCCAGCTTTAGGCTGTGAGCAGGAACCGCTACTAAAACCTGAACGCCAAGACAACTGGATCCCAGCTCCGAAATGGAGAGAACTAAAATTTGGTCGTTCCATGGTGACAATGACATTTCTATCAAACAAAGACTATCCTCCACATAATCATTAAATCGGTACAAAATTTTCTCCATCCAAATCAGACCTTCCCAAGTCTGCATGACTAGTTTGCAAATGACACAATTATGACTTTGGCATATAAAAGCAAATCTCTGATTTCTACATAGAAAGAGTAATGCAAAGACTGAAAATTTAAAAATGTTTTTAAAATAATAGCAGACTGAAACTTTTAAAACGCTTACCTTTCCTCTAACTTGGGGGCTTTGGGGCAAATTGTATCTAGTTCTTTAGATGCTTCTAGCTCCTAAAATAAACATACATGTAAGTTTAAGAAACATTTATTATAACATAAATCTCCTTGTTCATGCCATAATATAAAATATTAATGAATCATCTCATCAGAAATACTTTGTATTTATTTCAGATTCATATTCATAAAGGTAGAACCTTAAGAAATTCATACTTTAGATTTAATACAGCACTTATAAAAGTATGCTTAAATATGAAAATTCTCTATAAGGTCTAGTCTTCTCAAGTCTAACCTTAATTATATCAAGTCCTCCTATGAGCTCTCCAGAAACATAGAGCTGGGGATAGGTGGGCCAATTGGAATAGGTTTTGAGGCCCTGACGAACTTCTTCATCTGAGAAGATATCGAAGCTGCTAAACTGAATATTATGTTTGTTAAGAATTTCCACCATCTGCTTGCTGAAACCTGCGTACAGAAAAAGAAAATCAAGAACTTAACTTCTCTCTCAAATACACACAATTTTAAATTAATTCAGATTACATGTTATCTACTGAACATAGATGCCTGCCTCTATTTTATCAATGATTTAATTAGCATGGCTGAATAGTATGTAATGAGGAAGCAAAGTCCAAGAACCCCTTCTCTGACGCTGAACCACATCACATGCTCAGGTATGGCTTAACTTTTTAAAGTATCATGAGTTTAAACAAACAAACAAAAACAAAGTATGTTTATTTATCGAAGTTCCTCTTCAATATTAGGTATTTTTGTTGTAGGAAAAACAGTACTGGCCAAAAAGCAGAGACCTCAAGCCCCAGCACCAGCTCCATTCACCAAGGGGAGGCACAGTTCAGGCCTGGACAGCCACCTCTGCCCCCCTGCACTTTCCCATCAATCAGGGGACTGACATGGATGCCCAGACAGTCCCTCCCAGCTCTGCTGTTCTGTGAATCTATGAGAATCAACACTGGGTGGAGGAAAAAACTCTACAATTGTTATTTTTAACTAGTACTTGACCATACCTGGAAACCCAATTCTGTTTGCTTTCTACTGCCCTTTTACTACTTCCTGTGTACCCATTTCAATAGTTCTCAATTTTCATCATCCCTAAACAGAATAAATTAAAAATCAAGAAGCAGTGTGTTCTCTTTTAGTCTAGAATGGATATAGCACATTGAATTTCAGAGCTATCTTCTCTGTTGTTATACATGAACTGTCAGTAGACTGCTGGTATCCTTTCTCATCTGGTGTCATAACTTGACAGTTTCTTTTCTAAAACTATTTATATTCCCCAAAGTATGTAATGTGATTTTTTTTTTTTACCTCACTGTAGTGACAATCTTATGTTCCATGATTTGATTATACTTTTTTTTGTTCTGTACTTTTTTGACATCATTTTCTTATTATGACATTAGTACTGAAGAATAAGAGTGTGAATATCAGTCTTTTATAAACCTATTAGTCTTGTCTGAAAAGAGAGTATTTTTCTTTCTATAAGCTCATTCTTCCCCATTGTTTTTCAATACTCTGTACTCTACTCTTTCACATTCCATCATTCTTCTTTTCAAACAGTCGTAATCCGCTGGAAAATAACCTTCAGATTCAAAATTCCTGGAAGATTTAACAGCATCTGCAATTATTTTTAAATAAAATCAAACCACGAAATTCAGTATAAAATTAACTGTATGAAGAGGCTTTACCTGATGTCCTGCAAAAAGCACTTTTACTATTAAAACACGGATCTATTACTGGCTCCAGACATTTTTAGATCTGCCGTTCATTGAGATGAAGTACCAGTATTTATTTGTATAGCACATAAGTTGCTTTTCCTACAACTGAAGTGTTAAGTTCATGTACAGCCCGAAGTAAAACACTGATTCTGAAATTTTTCATTCATCTGGGAGTTCATTAGTAAACAGCTAACGGCTGATTGCTGATAGTTATTCTGTTGCCAATATATTAACTCACTTCTACTGTAACTGGCTGAGAAAAAGCTTTATTTTTGCTTTAGGCAATTACATGCAGACCAGAAAGACTGATTGGTAGAGTTGCATTTTTAAGGGTTAAAGAGGCAGACTGGAATGTTATGCTTAAGGATAAAATAGTGAGAAGGCTTTATTCTAATAACAAAATGTTTACACCCACTTTTTTTAGGAAAAATTCATGCATGCAATAAAAATATTTAAAAGTAGAAAAACCACGTTTAACTGTCCCAGAACCACCATTTCTACCCACAATCATTTCTGCTCATGACAGAAGACATGAATAAGGAGCCTAACTGTCCCACTACGTAACAACAACGAGACCCTAAGAACACTGTGGAACCTGCAATGTTTTTGTGTCTGATTTAAAAAGTAAAACAGTTAGATGACTCTCACTGCAGGAGAAATTTTCGCACTGTGGTTCAAATACCTTTTGCTTTGCTAAAAGCTTTGTTAGTAGAAATAGATACAAGAATTCCCAAATAACTTGATTAACCTGCATGTTGAAGGATTTATCATTCTGTTTAAAAAGATGTACATCTCAGCTCTTCTTGAAAATCATCCTAAAACATGAGAGCCCTCTCTTTCCTGTCCTCCTGAGCAGCACAGAATAAGGATAATCTAATTCTTTGACGACTGAGACCCTATCAACATGTCAGGCTCCTAATACACCATACCATTCTCTAGGTAGAGCCCAAAAGTGAAGGTCGAGAAGACAGAGATGTGCAATGTGCAGGGGCTCGGCTGAGTCCAAGTAGATTCCAGGGCAGACCCCGAAACGGCTTTCAAGGTCTCCTTGATGCAAAATTTAAATGTTATTCATTCACGTTTTTCTGATTAACCGAAAGCAAGGTGGGGGCCCACTAATGAAAAATCAAGTGTAGCTCTACTCCACAACGGGCGTCCAAAGGGAGTAATGCATGTTACTGACGGTAGTGCTTTCAAAGTGAATGCTGTGCAAAATATGGAAATACCAGCCACTTGAGCTCGTAAGCACTGATGGCCATTCTTTTATAAAGGAGGCTCTGCCTACGCCTCATCTCTAACATACCACCAGAAAAGCAAAAACAATTGTCCACTAAACAGGCTCAGAAAGGAAGAGGGTGAAAGTCGTGTACATTCCTGTAAAAGAACAGTTTGAAGATAAAGGCAGTTTGTGTAGCAGTGCACACAGAAAAGGACAAACAGAATCAGAGCAGCATCAGTGAAGGAAGCAGCAGGGCACAGTCACAATAAAAGACTCCCAATTAATCCTTAAGTAGATGTTTTTTCAAAGAATACCAAAACTCTAAAATAATCTATTTACTACATGTGATAGAAAGACATGATGTAACAGAAACCAAAATACTGGGAAACAGAAAAGCCTATTAAAGTGTAGTTATAAAAATTATAAACAATAAAATAAGTACTTGTACGGAATGAAACTGTTTATAATATGTATCAAAATATTTTTTAATTCCCCAAGTATTTATCTAAATGTCTATAATACAGCGTTTTTTCCTATTGCTCTGAAATGTTTCAAAGTTTCTTTTTTATTCTACCTCGTTATTTGTACAGTCTTCCAAATGTCACTCAGACGGTTAATATAAAAATGACTAGAAATACATCATAAATCCAGTCTAATGAAAAGGTAAGCAGAAAAATGATTATTTCTAAGTATAATTCTAATTTATTTGAATAATCATATAACATCTGAATTGAAAAGGCTCTCCAAGACTGGCTCCAACCCCCAACACCCAAAGAAGAAGTGAAGTCACACGGAAAGTAACTGATTTGTACCTCAAGTTATCAAGGCAGGTGGCAGGCATAGGGGCAGTTAGGACTGCAGCTCACCTGTCGTGACATCTAGTCTGCTAGGCTTTCCAGTGTTATCTATCACCTTCCCCTCTGCTGCCTCAGAATACCTTCCCTAAGCTTCAGTTTTTACCAGCTGCCAATTTCATTAGGTTATTATTCAGAAACGATTAAGAGAACACTACTGTTCATTCCCAAAGGAAATAATACTCTACTGGTTTTACTGTAGGTTTCCTGTGTATAACCTGTCTCACCGGTTCCTCCACATCTTACAACCAGTTCTACAGCACTTCAGGCTTCAATGAAGGCATTAAATAAAATCCACTGGACTGATTTAAGTCCCTGTTATTAGGTCACCACATAAAGTACCAGAAGTGATTTTCATGCCTGATGGGAGAAATTGAACCAGCTGCAACATCCATTAAAAACCAACAACCAAAACACAGAGACTATCTGTTGCTATCTTTGGTTAACTCTAGTATAGACTAAGTTAGCCTTTCAATACACAAACAGCAGGCATCTGACATGGAAATACTGGCAAGGAAAATTTTCAAGCATAACTGAAAGAAAAAGGAACCATTTCTTTATCTTCCTAAGACAGAATTCATCATGAAACTTTACGTTTACAACTAGACTGTTTCATACTTTAATATGTAATTTGCTAACTATACAGGGAAGAATTTACAATTAACTTTATATTGGAAGCTTGGCTATATTGTAAAGTCACACTGGCCATGCCGTAATCACATCAATAACACACTCAACTTTCCTGCCACCTGTCTTAATAAATCCCTCCTGTGCAGTTGAAACAAACATGCATCACCAAAAGGCATTAAATGCTCCATTATGCAGCATAATAATGTTGTACAAGGCACAGTAAAAAGAAAACAACGTAACCCCAATACCAGAGGGGCCAAATAACTCTGAGACTTACTCAAGGACAAAATTCCAAGCATACCTGTGGTAAGACAATAAGAGTGACTATAAGCCACAGAAGTGGGAATCTTTAAATTATGAGCAGCTACAAATTGGAATTGACATCAATGGTGAATAATACAGTCATGAGACGTTGAGAGAAAACAGAAGTACACCGGGTAGACACAGGAACACTACTGCAATTCTGTACATTTTCAAACTGCTGAATCTGGACTATGTGAATAAAAGGAGGCTGCCAAGAAAGAGAGGTAAGTGTTAAGAGCAAAATTAACTGAACAGCCCAAAAGCCCATTAATGGAGACAGCAGTCTGGCAGCCGGAACCTAATCCCAACTCTGCTACCCAGTGACCCGAGCAAGTCACCTTCACTGGGACTTAGGTAGTAGACAACAAAGATTTTGAATCAGATGATTTCCAAGATGCCTTTTGGTTCCAACATTCTCCAAGTCTACATTGCAAACGAGTTCTCACACCTGATTATAGAATCTCCTGGGAGTTATAACGTGTCCCACTCTTCTAAGGGTGTCTGAACACAAGTATCAGATATATGGCGCAGCCTGCACAGAGCGCACCGCCTCAACTGCGCCCCTCCCGGTGAGTATCCTCCGAGCAGCCCCTTACCGCAGCGCGGCTCCTGAGGAGTTCCCTTCATGAACAACATGCAGCGGGCAGCGTGAGTTAACTTCTTCAGGCGAAGGCTGAGGTCTTCCTTCGGTTGCTCATTACCACTGGGTGGGAAGGAGCCGCTAGACGCATGTCGTTGAACCTTTTTAGTCAACTCTGGGGCATGGGCACCATCTAATCGGTCCATTTTCTGAGAATTCTAAAGTTAAAAAAGTCATTTAGAGTATGTGTGCATTTCTTCAGCATCTCTATATTTCAGGCTCTAAAATTACAACGAGCACAAATCCATAGCTCTAGCCAGTTTTTAAAGAGGTCAACATCATCACTGGAAAAGTTTTTTAAACTCTGATTACAGATTACCTGCTATGCATCTCAATTTTAGAAATAAATAATTTTCTTCTTTCTTTTTAGGAACATACTAGGAAAACGGCACTACTTCTCAAACCAGGTCAGAAAGGATTTCCCCACCCTCGCTGGGATCAAATCTACTCTTAAGTATAAATGAGGTACCTGGGGGACCATGCTAACACCCAGAGGTACCCTGAAGCACTGATTTGCACCCACTTCCTAAAGGAGTCATTAATCGAACCAGAACCAGCCAGATGTTTCATTACGTCCAGGCACATGCCCCAAACAACCAACTTCTGACCCAACTCAGGGAACATGCTGGGTTTACAACCATGTATCTAGAATTTTTCTCCAATCCTGGTGGCTGGACCTCCACAGTCCATGCCCCTTTTCCAGGACCCCTAAGGCCAAGTAAACGATGAGACTACAAGAAGGGCAAAGCCAGGAGCAAGCAAATGCCTAATGTTTAGGGAGCAGGGGAGAGGGCAAAGGAACCAGCACAGACAGCCCGTGGCCCACTGCAGGCAGACGACCTCTTCTGCCATCTTATCCTTACCTTGAAAAACAGAAAGGTGGGAACAGAACTAATTTCATATTTTTCAGATACTTCAGGAACAGCTTCAGCTTCCAACTTTAAAATAAAAGAATTTAAGCGTGATTATAAAAAGATCCTTTTTTACTACTTCAATATGTAAATCAGTTTCACATGCATTATCCCTTCAAGTAATTGATGTTTTTTAAAGAGTATGGTACAAAAGTTTATGACACATTTACATTTAAATGAGACTCACTGGGCTGGCATGTCATCCACTGAGTTTGCAGTATCAAAACAGGTTCAGAGGTTTTTATTTTGTTGCACATTTCAAAAGATGCCTGGAGGCTGTGAATAAAATTTTTGGTGCACTAGTGACCTAGTAAATTTTCAATCATATGCAGCTACGACTATATTGAAATCCATAAATCACTGACCCCATTTATGTCATGATTACAGTGCTTATTTTCTGCCCACAGCAATTCTTGCTGTTTGCTCTATTGACTAATTTCAAGAGGCAGTACATCATGACTGACAGTTCCAGCCTTCTGCAAATTATGAAGCAAAAAGGAGTATTTCTTCAATAAACTATTGATGTCTGATAAATTTTACTTTTAACTCCTGCAAGGCTGTTGGACCCAAAGCAGATACCTTGCTAGGTTACTTGCTTCTGGGTCTATTCATACATTTAAATGCATTTTAAATAAGATGACCACACTGTATTCGACAATTTCCTTGAAGCCCTTCAACAAGATCTGATGTGGTATCTGATACATAAGCTTAAACAGTATTTAGTAACGCCCTTTCTAAACAATTAAAACACAATTACCTCAAGCTTTTTACTTGGACTTTCTAAACTGTATACTTCGAGAAAGACTGAGATACATTGTATCTTTCCCTCAGGGGACTGTCAATGTAATATAAACTCTGAAAACCAATAAAAATCTAAATTCACACTACACCTGTAGGAAATAAAATTTATTGATAAATTCTACTGCTAAAGAGTTTAAACTATATACACTGCATTCTTTCAGGAGTGAAAGACCCCCACCGGGCTGGAGACACTATTTTTGTCTGGAGCCCTAGCCCATCAAACGGGCGGCAGTGACAAAGCGGGAAGCAGCCGTCTGTCTTTGGCGTGTGTCTCCAGCCCATGCACCCTTGGGTGCTCTCTTATCACCTTAATTCTCGTTTCTTTACAACGCCCTTTCGAAACAATATTTTAAATTATTTTCATTCTCCATCGTGAAAAATTATATACATTTTAAAGTCGATGTCAAATGTACAATAAAACTGAAAAAAGAACAAAGAGAAGGTAAAGCACTTGGAGACAGCTATTTAGAAGAGACTCTTTCTAAGATATAAGAAACTTCTGTGCCATATTCCTTCATACAGTTCCACACTCAGACCAAAGAAGAGCACAAAGGTGATGACAAAGGCAGCGCATCACTGTCTGTCTTTCGGCTAACATCTGGTGAGTGCCCACCACACACTGGGCACTGACTGGGCCAGGCTCAGTGAAGATCCCCATCGTTGGCACTCCTGGATTCTAACAGAAAAGTAATACAAATCAAAAACCAGGTAACACTAAGTAGAAACAAGATAATAGAGTTTTAAACCAGAACAAAACAAGCAGCATCCTGACTCATACAATCAAATTCCTATATGCTTTTGAAACTTGATCTCTTCTCACATTCCCGCTGGTTTCCAGTAGGGTCCCTTACTGACAACTCTTCTGGGAAGCAAACGATGCTCTTGAAATTCCTGCTGAAGCCAGGAGGATCGCTACACGTGCCTCCCTTAAATGAGCTCCCAGAAGACGAGATCTTAATAAGACACAGGCAACGGTGACAGGCAAATCCTCCTGAGCCTGGGCCAGGAGCACCATTAAAGGCAAAGCCGTTCCCCAGAATATCAAGGGCACCTGAAGTCCGAAACCTTCACAACACTAAAACTCTTTAGAAATACTTCCGTTGGATGTAAGACAACATAACCGTTAATAACAATGGAAGCAGAAGATAAATGTATAAATACTAAAAATTTTTAATTTTAATTTTCTTCTGCATTCCGAAGAGACCAAAGATGGCCAATAAGAGCTAATACCTTCCTTGGAGGCCTGCTCTGTGCCATAAACCACGACATGCCTTTACATGAGAGCACCTAGACCTGTCACAGCCTGGGAAGTATGGGGCATGTAATCATCTCAGCTTCACAGGGAGCCAGGTAAAGAGGTCACTCCAGACACAGTTAATAAGCAGCAGGACTGAGAAACAAACGCATGTTTGTTTGACTACAAAGCCTGTGCTTTTTTCACTATACTAGGTTAACTTTTCTACTAAAACAATCAAACAAGAAATAGTCAAATTTCAAAGATAGGACTTATACATGACTTCAGGACAAAACAGACACGAATACTTCCAGAATGGATTCCCAGCCGGAAGGCCTTTGGGGGAACCACGTGCTTCCTATACCGTGAATCTCAAACGTGGACCCTTCCCCACGCAGCGTGCTTTGTGTCTGTGGAGAAGGGGGAGGAGGGCAGGGAGGTGTTACTAAAGCAAGATGAGTCCAGAGGAAGGGAATTCTGCATCATCTCCTTCAATTTACCAGGGTCACCACTGACCATCGTGATGATAATGGCTAACACCGTTCTAAGTACGTTCAGGCACTGAGTTCACTTAACCGTCACAGTAGGTACTATCTTAAGGAAGAAACTGGAACTTCAAGAGGCTAGGTAACACGGTCGAGAGCACACCACCGCTGGGCGGTGGAGCAAGGCAGTCTGGCTCCAGCCTCACTCCACTCTCCGCGGCCCTGCTGCCACTTCACCAGATCCAATGGTTATGCCTTTTTTCTTCACTTTACTGACCTTTCAGTACGGATGACCACACCCACTTTCTCTGATACCCTTCCCTTGGCTTTCTGTGGTTTCTTTTCCTCCAACTCTCAGACTGAATCCCTGGCTTCTTCCTTCACCTCTGGCCAACCACTACATGGCTACACATCCCAGGACTTGGTTCTGAGTCTGCTTCTCTCACCTACACTCATTTTCCCAGAGCGGTCTCATACAACCCCCTGCTCTAAGGAGCACCAATATGGTACTGCCACCCAAGTTCTCTCCAGGCCAGACCGCTCCTCTCGCCTCCAAGCCACACACTCGACATCTGCACTCAGATCCCTACTGGGTATCTCCCACTAAACCTGTTCCTCCCCAGGGCATCCCTATCTCATTTAAGCCATCTACTTGCTCGAATCAAAAAGGAGACAACCCTGACGAATTTTATTTCCTTCACTCCTGACATCCAATCCATCAACAGGTCTCCTTGGGTGCCCCCCTCCAAAATACAAGCCGACTCAGACCACGACATTACTTCAACATTCTCCCCACTAGTGTCCAAGGCATCTCTCACCTGGCCCAGTGAAATAGCCTCCTAACTAGTATACCTGCTTCTAGGCTGCACCCTTACCCCCTTCAAACCATTCTCCACATGGCAGCCACAGTAATCGACTTAGGAATCAGACTATGTCACTTCCACTGTAGCTGGAATAAAACCAAAACTTGACCACTGCCCACAAGGCCACTCGGCCCTTGCCCACCTCTCAACTTCATGTCAGGGCCTCTCCTCCTTCACTGTCCTCCAGCCCCACTGGCCAACTGCTGATCCTCTGAAGTCTGCACTTGCTAAGCCTCTACCTAAAAGCTCTCTCCCAGCTCTTCCAATGACTGCCACCTTCTCATTTTTTTAACTCTCACTTATTAGATACACCTTTTCAGCCCAACCTAAATAAAGCACCCCACCCACCCAAGTCCCCACCTTTCATAACCTGCCTATTCATTTCTTTTGCTGAACTTACTACCACCTGAAACTTCCTTGGTACTATGTGTTACCCATTTACTGTCTGTACCTTTACTGTTCCACATTCCCAGCAACTAGCATACTGTGTGGCATATAATTAAGTGTTCAAGAAATAAATTTTGAACAGAATATTGAACTAACAGTGGTCACTATTCCTAAGCCAAAATGGGAATGACTACTTGCCAGTGGTGGCAATGAGCCTCCAAGGTTAAGGCCACAATGATGAAACTCGACATTCCAGTATAAATCAGCTATATTTCAATAAAACAAGCAAACAAACAAAACCACCTGACATTCCGGGACATTCTGTCATACCTCCTACAGGGCTTCTTTCTGCCCTGTGACAAGATACAAAAGGAAAAATTTTCAAAATCAAATTCTTTATTTGTCATAGTCAAATATAAATTTCAAAATAGTATTTAAATTAACATTTTTGATAACTTTTTTTAACACTTTACCAAACTTACCCCAGTAACAGCTAATAAACTATGTTAATTGTGGTATTATTTTATTACCAAGACAGCATCGATTAAAACTAGGATATTTTTAAGATGTAACAATTCTACTAGAATTATCTGAGAGACATCTTAGAGTTCCTAAAAAATGGAATCCTACACATGCTCTCTAAGATGCCGAATAAACTGATCAGTATTCTCTGCTTCCACCTGCACAAAGGAAAGCAATTTAAAACAAAAACAAAAACGAACAAACAACAACAAAAAAACATGGTAAGGTAAAGGTCCCTACCTCAAGTATCCCACCATCTAGTCAAGAAGCCAACAAAACGGGAATAAAATGACAGAGCAGATGAAGATACAAGATATTCCCCGACTAACAGTCCAAACAATGGCACAGACTAAGTTCGGAGAGAGAGGAAAGAGGGGGGGAAAAAAAAAAGCCATGGAGGTACACAAGAAAGACTTCACACAAAATGGATTTGATTTAAATCATCATGCTGTACACCTTAAATACACAAAATCTTTACTTAAAAAATAAAATAATAAAATCAACTACAAAATTTTAAAAATAAATTGCCACTCCTATTAAAAGATGGATTTGAGGGCTTCCCTGGTGGCGCAGTGGTTGAGAGTCCGCCTGCCGATGCAGGGGACATGGGTTCGTGCCCCGGTCTGGGAAGATCCCACAGGCTGCGGAGCGGCTTGGCCCGTGAGCCATGGCCGCTAAGCCTGCGCGTCCGGAGCCTGTGCTCCGCAACGGGAGAGGCCACAACAGTGAGAGGCCCGCGTACCGCCAAAAAAAAAAAAAAAAAAAAGATGGATTTGACTTGGACCATGAATATGACTAGTGGTACCCAATTTCATGACCCAATACTATTCTTCCTCCTTCTCACCCCCTACCAGAAACTATCCTGAAATAGTCTATCTACCAAACAATTTGATTTAATGATAAACACGTATTCCCATTTTAAATGCTAACAAACTGACTTTACATAATTTGAAAAGCAACGGCACTTGATATTTTAATTAGCTGGTTAATTTTATTCTGAACAAACGAAGGTTTCTGTGAGACTTCCAGCAACAGGAATAACTCATGGATCTCCTCCAAGCCCCTGAAGGTGTGAGAACATCAGGGTGGGACACAGCCCCAGGACCTGACTGGACGTGGCAGCCGATGCAGGTGAGTGCAACCAGCACACGGCCTAAACATGGCACCAGGAAGGAGCACAGGTACTTTATTACCATATCATCAGTCCAGGAAGTGAAGGGATTCAGATGCAATACGTGTGAAAATCTTGCCTTTCAGCAACCTATTCCAATGAGCACAAACTACTGGGACCAAAAATGTATCCTAGCTTTTCTCCGGTATTATTTTACCATCTTCTACAAAATAAGGAATTGTTGATGATCACAAACTGTGATTAAAACCATCTATATAATGATTCTGTAAATCTAAGTCATAGAATGAACTAACCTCTTATACGTCAAAGTCAAAAATGCTGAATGATGGCTGTCATTTAAAAAAAAAAAAAAAAAGACCAAGAAATCAAAAGAAACAGAGGGTGGTAGAACATCAATTCTATACCCTAGAAGTTTCACAAAGTTCTCACTGAGAAAGCTGTTTTGAAATGAACCACATGCCTCTCTTACTGGGAAATGCCAAGAGAGCTCTCAAATATTTTACCTCTCCTGGGCTGACTACTGTTCAGTACTGTGGCCTTTAAAAGTACCTACCTTCCAAATTCCACGCACATGATCTTTACCTTTGAGGATGTCTAAGCAAGAAAAACTATGCCACAGAATGAATTTGCAGAAAGTAACGACCTGGGCAAACTACCCACCTAGCCCTGTCACCCTCTCCGTGAATGGCAGGTGCAGTTGGGTTCAGGTATCCCCAACAGATAAGGGCTTCCCAACCCTTGGCGTGCTGAGACACTTAAGCACTTGAACAACTTAAAGTCTCACTGCCAAGTTTGGTACCAATGTGAGAAGTAATTCTATAGTCACTTTAAATAAATCATTCAAATGGCACCTAAGAACAATGTGCTACTTAAACCAGTAACATTATACACATAAAAGCAGACTTACAACAATTAACATCATCTTGATTAATCTTATGATTGAATGTTTAATCATTCATTTCACTTGTAATCATTATCTTTTATCACTGACCAAACATGCAGTTTTAATGTTCCCTTCCATTATTTATATTGAACATTTTAGGGTTACATTCTAAGGTTTCATTACACATTTCATTGGAATTTTAAATAAGTCCTTAAATTTTAAAAAGCTAACCGTTATATTCATACTTGCTCTATCTGCATAAAGAAACACTGGAAGGATTCATGCAAAATTAATACAAGCAGCTACTTACGGGATGGGACAACAGGGCTGACAGGGGAAGGAGTGGGGCGGACCTTCTCAAAGTACATCTTTGTATACTGTTTTGATTTCTGAACCATCTAAGTGCAATACCTATTCAAAGCACACTTATTTATATAGAAACTGTCTGAAAATTGTATCACTCACTATACAAATGGATTAGTATGTTGGAATTCTGGGTCTTCAGTTTACATAAAAAGCGGCATACAAGCAATACAGTTGATGTCACTTTTAACCCCATATACAGGAATACTTGCCAACATATCCTCTGAACTCACAAACCCTGGTTTTAAAAAATAAGGCTTTGGGCTTCCCTGGTGGCACAGTGATTAAGAATCCGCCTGCCAATCCAGGGGACACTGGTTCGAGCCCTGGTCCGGGAAGATCCCACATGCCGCAGAGCAACTAAGCCCACGCGCCACAACTACTGAGCCTGCGCTCTAGAGCCCGCGAGCCACAACTACTGAGCCCCGCGTGCCACAACTACCGAAGCCCACACGCCTAGAGCCCGTGCTCCGCAACAAGAGAAGCCACCGCAACGAGAAGCCTATGCACCGCAACGAAGAGTAGCCCCTGCTCGCCACGAGAGGAAAGCCTGCACGTAGCAGCAAAGACCCAATACAGCCAAAAATAAATAAATAAATTTATTTTTAAAAAATAAAAATAAAGCTTTGGTTTCCTGTCTGCTTTTTTAAATACTAAGGATTCAGCTTTCTCCCTTCCCAAAATTTCATTTCTAAGATATTCAGTTCTTATTTTGGCCCTGCTGCTTAAATGAGTACTAAGTCCTGATTGATAATGTTAAATGTGCTTAAACCTAGTGAGCTAATCCAGTCACAACTCTCACTTTCCTAGTACTGTCTCTACCCAAGAAAGATACCAGGAATGCAGAGCATGCACAACAGGGTAAAAAAACAAAGGCAGCAAGGGACAGACTGGCTTCCTTTTCCTCCGCTTCCTGGCAGGTCAGAAGAACTCAGTTTCTCCTGCAGGTCTGCACCTCCCCGGTCCCGACAGCAACCTCCTCCTACTGCCCCGGTCCCTACAGCGGCCTTCACACACTCTTTCTTGAATCACTTTCCATGTCACACCTAGCTTTTCAATGAAGTAAGTCTTGTTACTACCTTTACTATATTAAAACCACAACTCCCCAAAATGAATGATCTCATCTGCTTTTTGCCCACGTAGACACTCCCCCAACTGCCATCCTGTCCTCCCAACCAAGCATGTGTCAGGGAAAGTGTGGTGAGTTTTACACCACTCGGTACTTGAAAAATGCAAAAACATTTTAAGATGTTTAAGAATAATCTACTGTGATCCCAACACCAGCTATGAACATGAGGAATCCCACACCAGTCCTCCCTTATATGTTAATAAAATGTAGTCTAACCCATAAATCAGAATTAAATTCTTAAAAGACATGACACTGAAAATACAGTACCTTCACAAATGAAACCTGGGGGTGTTCTCTGGCTAGCTCTGCCATGACGTCGTTCATCTGACCACACTGTGGAGCCCATGGTGCCCAGAAATGGACTACAAGGAGGGACCTGTAAATCCATAAAATGCAGTTTTTAAAAATACAGTAGCTTTAGAAATAAGCAAATACTGATGCAGATCAAATTCTATTAGCAAAGAAACCTGTACAAGGACCGCCTGAATTGTTTTTGTACTGCTAGAATCTTGTTATATTAAACACAGACAGAAATATAACAACTTGCAAGGTCTTGAGAATCTTTTGGATGAATTTCCAAGTTAATGATATTTCTTGAGTCAATACTTAGCTCACATGAAGTGGTTCTGAATATTCATCCACCTCAACTACTAGCCACGTAAATTAACTCTATTTTGAGACCCTTAGGAAAGAAAGATGGAAACTAGATTTCTGTAGTCAAGGCACAACGTTTGTGAAAAATGACTGCATATGCGTTACTACTACTCATGTTAGTATTTACTTTTTAGACATGGTACTGTGATGAAGTGACCATAGGAATAGAAATAAAATGTTGCAGGGCTTCCCTGGTGGCGCAGTGGTTGAGAGTCCGCCTGCCGATGCAGGGGACGCGGGTTCATGCCCCGGTCCGGGAAGATCCCACATGCCGCGGAGCGGCTGGGCCCGTAAGCCATGGCCGCTGAGCCTGCGCGTCCGGAGCCTGTGCTCCGCAACGGGAGAGGCCACAACAGTGAGAGGCTCGCGTAGCACCAAAAAAAAAAAAATGTTGCAAATGAAGGTATATAAGCAGAAAACAAAGGGAAAAAAAGGGAGCTGCTTTTCACATACTTTTATTATGCTACAGAAGATTTTCTAAAAATCGATGACAGAACAGCAATTAATAAATTGTCAATGAAATTCTCAAGAATCTCAGTATGTACCTATCAACTATTTTCATATAAAATTATCTTGGCAAAGATATATTTAATTCTATCCTCATACCCAACTGAAAAACACTTCAGTTTTACAGAATTCCAAATTCAAATATAATCCCCCTTGACTACAAAAAAATCTGAAAACCCAGAAAGAAAATACATTGAAAAATATGTTACACGGAGAAAGGAAACAAAGGACAACTAACCTTGCGCAAGGAAAGGAATAGAATACTTGGCTCATGTGAGCTAAGTATTGAGAGAAGGAGGAGCCTACCATGCAGTGTTGGGGGCCAGAAGCCGAGGGAGGCACTGGGGACTTCAGAGAGCTGGGGGCAGGATTTGGTGGCACTGGAGCACAGTCTAAATTTCAGTACCTGCAAGTTCCTGGCTTAGTGACTGATGGCTAGTGATAGCACTAGCCACGAATCACAGTACAGAAGCTGCCAACCTGAGAGGAAAGGAAGTCTAGTGGGCTGTGATAGTCTGGAGCTCAGGAAAGAAGTCCATGCCTGATCTGCAGATCTGGGAATCAAGAAACAGCGCCGGCAGCATGCTCATCCATGCAGGAGGATAAAGAGGAGGCCGAGGGCAGAGCCTCTGGGGCTCATCAACACTAAGTTAGGACAGATGGCGGCAAAGGAGCCCTGGTGGTAGACCAGAGAAGGGACCTAAAAGACACACAGCAAGGTTCTAGGGTCTCCCAGAAGTCAAGAAGGAAGGAGAGACAATCATCAAATGCAGCAGGAAGGGCAACCAGCAACAGTGAGAGTTAAGTCCAGTGGACGACAGAAGCAGCGTGTAGACCACTGGACTGAGGATGAGGAGCAGAGACGGCTAGAAACCTACTCTGTAAGAGACTGGGCTGTAAACAGAGAGAGAGCAAGGATGAAGACAGGATCAAGGAATGGGCTTTTTTCAATACAAGAGAATTTTCATCGTTTATTTTGTGAGGGGACAGAGTGCACATGGGGAGGGAGAGGCTGAAGACACGAGAGACAGCTAAGGATTCAAGGTCTCAAAGGCGGCAGGAGAGGGAAACTGAGAGCAGAGAAGAATTCGCCTTGAGAAGAGGGACAATCTCCTCCGGGTCAAGAGCAAAGGAATCAAGAATGGGTGAAGCTACAAGTAAATGTGTAGGTGTCGGGGGAGGGGCAAGTCGAAGAAGAGCTCTGGAAGATGCTTCTGGAAGTCCTGTTTTCCAGGTAGGAAACAAGGTCATGTGCTGAAACGAAGGAAAATGGAGGACAGGGGTCACAGACAGGACCGAGGAAGACAGGAGGGCTGCCCAGGGGCACACAAGAGTAAAGCAGGAGGCTCTAAAGGCAGAGCCGCCTAAGGTGGGAAAGGACACATGGCAGGGCCCCTACTCCATGGGTACCAAGTGCAGCAGCAGAAGGCAGGAGCTTCAACATGTGGGTAGGTGGGTAGAGACTATGGAGGAAGTATTTCACCAATCCCTGCTGCCTCTTCCTCTCGGGCATGCAGCTAGACTACACCTCGCAGTCTCGCTTGTGTCCCGGGCTGGGGCCCTGGAACTGAGCTGTGGCCAGTGGGATGCAGGGCAGAAGTGAGCTACCTGGCCCTGCAAAGCCTCCCGCGTGAGCCTCGGCCTACTCCAGCCTCCTCTCGCAGAGCTTCTGCACCGCGTGGCGGGGGGCCTCTGGGGCCTAAGGGATGGTGGGAAGGAAGACAGGCCCACGAAACGACTGCACAGGAATGTTCACAGCAGCCTGGTGCATAACAGCCGACACCTGCAAGTAACCCAATGTCCACAAACTGGAGAAACTGCTGTATATTAACACAACGGAATACCACTCAGCAATAAAAAAGGAACCAACTACAGATACACAGCAGCATGGATGAATCCCAAAAACACACTGAGCACAACAACCCAGACATGAAAGACCAGGAGTTCTGCGACTCCATTTACATAAAGTAAAAGAAGAGGCACAACTCATCTACAGGGACAGAAGGCGGATCACTGGTGGGGGATCACTGGAAAGAGCCTGAAGAGCATCTGGGGCTCTATATTCTTGTCCTGAATGATGGATACTTGTGTTAATACAAATGTCAAAATTCATCACACCCAGCAATTAAGATCTGTGCATTTTACTACAGTATATAAGTTAATACCTCAATCTTTTAAAAGTTAGATACCACTTTTTACCAAAATGAAAAAAGATTTTTAAAATCATAATATTCAATGAAAAAAGGATAAAGTGAGATGGCACTTTCATATCCTACCAGTAAAAACTAAATTGGAACCTTCCTGAAATTTCAAGATACTTACACACTTCCAAGTATCTATCCTACAGAAGTCATTAAAGAGACAAAAATGTACGTATATGAACATTTTCCCAGTATTTTACACAGCAAATAACTGTAAAAATCTATTGTTCAACAAGATAGTTTTCTTAATGGTCATACAATAAAATATCATAAACTCATTAAAAATCGTGTCAAAGAATGTTTAATGACATGGGAAAATGCTCACAATGAGTACATTTTTAAAAAATTAAAATAAGTTACCAAACTTTGTAACAGTATGTGCCAACGTAAGTAAAAAAGAAAAGAAAAAAGTACACGTACACAACTTAACTTCCATTACTCCTAATGTGGCTTGGAAGAGTAACTTAACTTCCACATCTGTTAAACAGCAGTAACACCCTGGGAGGTTGGGAAGATCAAACAAAACTATGCACGCACTTTGAAAACATTAAAGAATGATATTAACGTTGTTACTTTACATTATCCACAATATTCTCATATTTAGATGCTTAACTTCCACTTTCCAATTAGGTACACGATGCCTAACATCATAAGGACATAAACCTGAAACAAACAAACGCTGTCACCCTCTCTTGGATTATATGTAAGTGTTCTCTCCACCTTCATGGACAGCCCAACATGCAGGGTGCATTGTTGAAGGAAAACCTTTAGAGAAAGACGAGATTCAAATACTAACTACTGTGATGTTAAACAATGTAATGAACCTTGGTTCTTTTTCAGTAAGATAATTAGTGATTGATAAATGGTTGTTTCTCTGTTATTACAGGTGTTCTCTTATAGTTATTCCTCTGCAGGTAACACCAGCTACCATCTATTAAGATCATATTAGACTGTTAAATATTTTACAAATGGGTAAAAACCTTAATTACTCTGTAAATGGGTATTAATATCCCCACTGTATAGACCAGAGGTCTCAGTAACATATAAACATCTGATTATTTGACTTAAGCAAAAAAATTTTCAATTCACATGAAATTGTAATACTGGGAAATGAAGATTTGTAAAGTAGACGTTCAGTAACTACATTAACAGGTACTATTTAATATTCTGAAATGCTGCCAATTTCACCAAAAGTAGCAGAGATTTGTTCCTTCCGCAGATGCCAGGCATCACTTCCTTCCCATGTGCCCATTTAAACTCATCACCACGAAAAAGGTATATTGGTTTCCGGATCATTTCAAGTACGGGCCCGTGGCAAGAATTAACATTTAAACTTTTTCAACTGTGATGTCTTAATGACTTTTTTCTTTAAAAAACGATACATAAAATCAAAAATGTGAAACACACAAAAAGCAAAAAATAGTCCTCCAGGTGATCGTGAACACTTACGAAGGGCAGGTCCAACCGAGCCCTGCTCCTTTCAAGACGCCGCCTCTGGGGCACTCCAGAAGTGGGCCGCCGTAAGATGGGGGGAGCGCTGGATGAATCACCTTTCATCAATGAGTCCACGTCATTCCCTTCGCGCACCCCCCCCCCGCCCCACTCGCCCGTTTCTGGCAGTTTCCCAGCAAGACCGGAAATGCCGCAAGAGCGGCTCTGGTGAACACTTTTAACTTCAGCACGGCGGCGAAGCCAGACGGGAACTCTTCCCATCGCCGGCAACTCTCCCATCGCACCCGCACTCCGCAGCTCAGCCGCTCGCCAGCGTACTCACTACCCGCTTCCAACCGCGATCCGCTCCTGCACTCGCGCCGATACGCTTCCACTGCCAGCGAGCCCGCGCAGCCGCGCCGCCGCACGCAGAAGAGCCCGGGCGCGAAGGCGCCGCGAGGACAGGCAGCACGCGTGTCCGCTCCCACACCCCCGGGTGGGCACTGTCCTACCCCTCTCACCGCAGAGGACACTCCTGAGACCTGGTTATGAAACGTGCGCAGCGGCTCTGGGGCTGGCTCCCTGGCAATCGGCTGGCGCTCCGCCGCCCCCACCGGCCATGCCCCGAGACACCGCCCAGCCCCCGAGAGCGCGGCCAGCGGAAGCCGCGAGACCGCTGCGGAGGCCCCGTGCCCGCCCGCCGGCGCCGACTCGCAAGCTCCGGGTTTCCATGTGTTCCCCCAGGCCCGGCCTCTGCATCCCGGTGGGCCTCCTTCAAACGCCATCCCAAGGGCGAGGGGCACGTGGGCCAAGCCAGAACGGACCGCGGCTGAGCCCGTCCAGGAAACAGGAGACCCGCGTCCTCGGCCCGGACAGCGCCACACAGTGCGCTCTACCCCATCACCAACACCCTTAAACGCCCCTCGGAAAGGAGGCAGGACCGCCGACCCAGCTAGGCCTTCCTCCGCCTCCCGCCCGTGACGAAGAGGGCGGGGGCCGGGGTCTCCGTGCCCACCCCCGACCCGCGGCTGAGTCCCCGCGTCGCCGCGCCCCGGGAGGCCGGGCCGGGCGGCAGGGCGGGACCCGGGCCTCGGGGCGCCCGGAGGGCCGGGGCCGGGGGTCTGCGGTGGACCCCGCTCCCCTTCCGGGGCGGGGACCTGGCCTCGGGGTCCGGGCCGCGCCGGCCGCTCCGCCCAGGCCGGGCCGGGCGCGAGGGAGCCGGGCAGCCGTCGCGGCCGGCCCCCGCCGCCTCCCCTCATCCCTGCCGCCCGCCGCCCCGCTCACTTGGCTCTGAGGCGCAGCAGCTCCTCAAACTGCCCGGCTGAGCCGACCTCCACAACAGCAGCCGCCACCTCAACCGCCCCCGCCGCCATGCTGCCACCGCCAGACAAGAGCAATCGAGCGCGGGCGGTCGATGGGGGAGGGGCTCGGGCGGCTGCACGCGGAAGCCCCGCCCCGCCTCCGGCCCCCGCGGAAGCCCCGCCCCTCGCGCCCGCCCCGCCCTGTAGGCCCGCGCGGAAGCCGGGAGCTGGTGAAACGCGGGAGGTTGGGGATTACCGGCGGGCCAAGTGAGAGCCCCAGGCTCCTGACCCCCGGGGCTCCGGTCTGTCAAGAATCCTGGCCTCTGGGGTTCCCGGATGTCGGGGCGCCGTACGTTCCTTGCAACTCCTACGGCAGCTGGGTGAATGGTGTGTGTGATGTGAGTGTATGTTTAACAAAGTGAAATTTTAAGCTAAAAGGAAATTACGTAAAGGTGGGGATGGAATGGGAGGTTAGGGAAAGGGAGGTTGCGCCCTCTCCGAACCTCAACACTGACAAGGGGCTTCGAACTCGGTCCTGAAGAGCCCGAACCCGCGCCACCGCGTGGCCCGCCACCTACCCGCCGGCGGGGCCATCCCTGGGCGCAGCCAGGGCACAGCCCATCACCCACTGTGACCTCCGAGCAGCACGGCCTGGGCAGCTGGGCCGCCTCCGGCACCACGGGCCCAGCCCCAGGACCCTCTCACTCAGGTCCGCAGGCCCCACGCTCCTCTAACCTCGGGTCTTCCCTGGCTCTCCTTGGCATCGCCTAATGTTGACGCCCCAGGTAGTGTCCGCTCACCACCTTTCCACCTCCCCTGCCTATAACTCCCACACACTCTCCGGCCTGGGTAAAATTGTCCATGGTCCTAGTATCCTCAATAACCAGGGAAACCTCAGCCGCCAGCCAAGCGCCCTCCCCTGCCTCCGGAGCCCAGCATCCATCTGCCCTGGGGCCAGGGGAGTCTTTTTGGTTCTCCCCAAACTGCACCCCGCCTGCTCTCCAAAGAGCCACTCCTGGAGCTCCCATCTTACTGAAGCCATCGCTTCCACCCAGACACGTGAGGCTCCTCCTGGGGGTCCTCGGGCTCTGCACTGAGTTTGAGGGCAGGTCCCATGGATCCTCCCGTGGGTGTTAGGGCACCTATGTGCCTTCTACCACGTGCACATCTCACCGGGTTAGAACTGCACCTGTAGTCTCCACCAGCCCCGGTTCTCATCAAGGGCGGGAACTGAGTCTCTGTCCCAGTGCCTAAGTTAGAGCCAAGAACGTGGCAGGTGCTCAGTACATGCTCTCTACCTGCAGCTGGTGGAGAAGTGGGCTTGTGGAGTTTCAAAGACTTATTACAAAAAAAAAAAAAAAAATTATGTAATATATTTCATTAATAATGTTTACATTGATTGCATGTTGAAATACTACTTCTGATATACTGGGTTTTGTGAAACATATTATTAAAATTAAATTTACCTCTTTCTACCTTTTAAATGTGGTTACTAGAAATGTTTAAATTACATAGGTGACTTTCATTTGTGGCTCACTTTGTATTTTCTCTTGGGCAACTCTGCTCCAGTGATTGAAAGTGGTCTTTAGTTACATATGTGCCTCGTCCTGAGAAGTGGGTGTTCCTGAAGATGGTAAATTCCATTATCTAAAATGCAATAAGAGAGTGGTGAGGAACTGTTTTGTATCCTGACTTTGGTGGTAGGTACACAAACCTAAACGCACAAAATACAAAGAGTACAAGTAAAACTGGAGAAATGGAAGAAGATGGACAGATCGTATGAATATCATCATCCTAGTTGTGGTATTGTACTACAGTGTTTCAAGATGCTATCTTTGGGGAAAAGCATAGGCAGAATCTCTCTCTGTTATTTCTTATGACTGCATGTGACCCTACAATCATTTTAAAATAAAAAGGTTAGTTTTTTAAAAAACCGTAAATAAAATCTAGAGACTACTATGAAAAAATGCACCGGGAAGGGAGAAAACAGCATGTTGCAAAACAAGATGTATGCTCTGATGACCATTTTTAAACAGAATTATATGTAAATAAAACATGTAACTCCGTATAGCTAAATGTAGCATAGCAAAAGGTCTTCAGAAGGATGCTCTCCAAAGTGTTAGAAGAACTTGTGCCCAGAGAGTGAAAATAGGGAAGTTTTAAAGGGAGGACCTACACCTTTTACATTATATGCTTCCTAGTGTCACCTGCATTTTTTCTTTCTCTTTTTTTGTTTTTTAAACTTCTTTGGAGTCATTCATTGAAATGTTAGTATGTTTGGAAACACATCTGCACCAAATGTTGTACAAGAATTATATCTCTAATTTGAAGGAAGCTTACACATCAATACTAAAAACATTTCACTTGCATTTTTTTCAAAGAACATGGATGGGCTTTGTAATTCAAAAATAATGAAATTGTAATGCACTAGGGAAATGTGCAATAGTGAATCTTTTTCAAAAAATGCAAAAATCACCCGTCTAATGTAACTGTTAAAAATCCTGATTTTTCCTTCTTTAAATGGAATTTGCTGAAAGCAGGATATACCAGCTAGAGAGCATGCTCCCTACCTTAAAAATAAAGTTGGGAAAACTCCCTAAAAATCTTTCCAGTTCTGCCTCCTGCCCTTTTTGCTGTTATCACTTGATATCAACAGGCCTAATGTTCAGCAAGTGAATCTCTGAGCTTTAAAATACTCTGATTTCACAACAAAGACCATTCCACTCAGCCCTGAGCCCAAGCCACATTTTGGGGGGCTGTCACATCTGAGTTACAGGTAGATAAGGGTGTACACAGCTATATAGTGCTTTTCAGCTTTCCAAAGTCCTTGCTGCTTCCAGATCATGATGCAAAGACATCACTGCCTGTGTTACCAAACCAAACTTAGGTCCTCTCACCCACCCACAGTAAAGCCAATCTACTGACCCCGGGTTGTGGTGAAGGAAAGTGCAGCATTCATTGCAGGAGCCAAGCAAGGAGTCCAGGCAGCTAGTGCTTAAAAGGCCCAAACTCCCCGAAGGCTTTCAGGAAAAGCTTTTTAAAGACAGGTAAGGGAGGAGGGTTGTGGGGTGCGTGATCAGCTCGTGGACATACTTCTGATTGCTTGGTGGTGAGGTCATCGAGAGTCAACATCATCAACCTTCTGGTTCCAGCTGGTCTGGGCTCTGCGTGCTTGTGGGCAGCATGCAGTTAACTTCTTCCACCTGGTAGGGGCTTCAGTATCTGCAAAACAGCTCCAAAGACATGGCTCAGAATATTATCTATAGCCCTTGAGGAGGAACTAAAGGCCCTGGACTTTGTTTAAACTATTATTTTGTCTTGCTTGACCATTTTCCTTTCTCTCTGCATTTTCTCACTTCTCTGATTAAATTTATTCTTTGGAACTCGGGCAAGGCCTAGGAGGCTAAAGTTTTTCTGCACACAAGAGTCAGGCAGAGGACATGGGAGGCAGGGTGCAGTTCTGTCCTGGGAAGGCCCCATAGGGCCCTGCTCAGTTACACCTGCCCCACTTTATAGCTAAGGAAATTGCCCAAAGCCACAGCAGGGAAGGGGCAGTGCCGGGACTCATTCCATGGCCTTCCCTGTCCTGCCCCCACTGCACCCCATCCTGCACGCTGCTCATACTTTGGAGAGCCCAGTCCTCTGTTTCTCTGAGCGTGTTCAGGCACAGAGGGGAAAACTCATCATTATCATACAGAACTTAGTGCATGAAGACTCAAAACCACAGGAAAGCAAGATGCTGGGGCTGATTTTGGCCTTTGTCCCCAGTGTGGGTTAATCCCAGACACTGACATTCTGCTGACCCATATATAAGCATCATTTAGCTACATCCTATACCCTCTTGGGGTAGAGGGCTCCCCCTAGGGAACCCAGTGACACTTCGTGGCCCTGGGCAGGGGCCTCTCCGGGCTCTCCGGCCCACTTGGTCAGGAACCAGGGACAGCTCTCCAAGCAGCACAGCCCTGCAAAGGATGGGGCAATTAGGTTTTGCTGAGAAGGCTGTGTGGCACCTCAGGGGCTGGGACCGTGGGGACCGGGAAGCTGAGGCTCTGGGTCCTGGCGGCTGAAGTCCTGGCCTGGCAGAGCACAAGCTTCAGAGAGGGCTGCAGGGGGCCTTCCTGGCGGCGAAGGTGCCGCACCCTGTGTCTGTGAATGGACCTCAGTTCAAAAGGGATGTGTTTGTGTGGCTGAGGTGTAATTATTTTTAACGACAGCTAACATTTCACCGCTCCTGAATGGGTGAGGAAATATTTTAGCCATCCCACGTTTGGTGACACATCATTCCCTCCTGGGCCCCAGTGTTACTCCCCAACAGGGCACAGTGCTGAGTACTAGGTGGGCACAGATAACCCAGGTGGAGAAAAACACCTGGTCGTTACAGGGGAGGATTTGGAATTGAATTCCCGCCTGGCTAGGTTTTTGTAAACACTCCCTTGAGGAGCCAAGACACACACAGGGTTTTTAATGGGCAAAGCATGGCATTAAGAAGTGTTGTTACTCAAGGAAAGTGGCCAGTGCGCCCTCTCTTTTAAGAGAGACTCCTAAATCCCAGTCACTCTGCCTCCGAAGGCCGGTTGAGAATAACCCCAACTGGAGGGAATTAATTTCCTTAGGAATTTCACTGTTACAAGATTAATGGAGCCCCCTGCTGAGAAACAGTAAAACTGTAAGTACAGTAGATTTGCACCTGAAGGATACATATTTTAATTTCCGTTCTCAAGCTGCGATAACATCTTCTCGAGCTACTATAAATGGCATAAACGAGCACCCGCACGTCTGCTGAGAACCTGCCGACACAGAGCTCCTGGGGAGGAGTCCGCGCGGAGCTGGGGTGGCCCCGGGTCCCAATGCTGCGGGCTCCATCCACGTGGTGGCCCGGAGCAGGGGTCGTGGCCACGTGACCACGGCTGGGCGCAGGTCTGGAAGGGCCGAAACAAACGCCCCTCCCGGGAGCCCCAACGGGTTGACCAGAACCCCAGAGAAGAATCCCTGGACCACATTCTCGGAAGTCGACCCCCATCGGCCCGCCCTAGCCCTGCCACCCACCCTGGCACAGTCCTGCTGAGGGACCACCGGCCTGGACCGAGAGTGGGGTAACTAAGAAGTGGACAGTCTGTGTTCTGCCCCTCGGGAGCCCTCCAGGGAATTTCACCCCGCTGTCCATCAGCTTTGGCGGCCCCAAGAATGGGGCTTGGGAAGGTTGTCTCACAAACCACGTTGAGATAAACTGGACACTGGGTCCAACCAAGTGACCAGCCCTGTTCTCCTTGGCCCAAGGGCCTCCCTGGCAACTGGGATGCTACAACTAATCACCCTGATAACCAAGAACTAGTCTGGGATAGGGAAGTGGGAATGGGCTGTGATGTTTCCTCTGTCAACCCTTAGGAGCCCCGCACTTGACCTTGGCAATGTCTGGCCAATTTTTTGTTCCCTTCCTTACCAGAAACTGCTGTTATTGGAAGAACTCTATGTATATGCTGGCTATAAAGGTTGTTTATGCTGCCATAGCGAGATTTTTATTGGTTGTATTTTTGCTGCACTTGCTTGAAAAATAATTATTTTCAAAGAAAAGAAGAATTACATATCCAGTAAACTAAATAAGACTCGTGTTTGTTAGGGACCTCTGACAGCTCCTCACATGTGAAAAAAGGTTTCGAAGCAGTGAATGGACAATTTATGAGCAAGCTCATGTGTAAAACACATTTCAAGACGTACTCCATCTTGGCTCCACCGATAAAAATACATTTCATTTCTTTTCAGAAGTGTATGTTATCTGATGGTTTCACAGTAATCTCTTTTCCCCTAAAATAAGACAATGTGAATAAGCGTGTACCCACTAACCCAATCTAGCACTGAGTTGAACGTTTTTGGGTTGCTATAGGGCAAAAAAAAAATGTGACCACCTCCCATAAGGTGCTCTCTAGAAGAAATATATTTATAGAAAATGTAGTTCACAAATCTTGATCTAATTGCTACAATATTCAAAAGCTCTTTAGTCAAAATAATTTTTAAACACGTTTCTAGTTGTTGACAATTTATCAGGGAAAATTCATCTTGAGAGTTGACTACCCATTTTCCATCCCCTGCATCAATTCTAATGTGTCTTCCACGGAAGACCAGCCAGGGCGGCAGGTGAGGATTGTAGAGCCAGTTTCCAGGCTGTAGGTGGCACCAGCCGCTTCTTCAGACTGGGGAAGGAGCATCCTTTGTTGAGTGGTTTCTTTATTCAACCTGGAGACGTCACAATTCAGAATTAACACAAACTGATGCTCTATCTATAGAGGTTCTTCTGATCCACCAAAAACGTGCTTTACCCTGACTTGCCAATTTTTAACACCTCCTGCCTTCTCAGTTCGATTCGCAGTGTATTTGAGGTCCTGTAAGATGTACCAAGTCTGTGCTGTACATATGAAAGCCGCTAGTATGGGGTTGGAGGGAAGGGTCATGTGCAGAGAGAGAGAAGGAAAAACTTACACATACACTGCCACGTACATCTTTGCCTACCTGAAGTTTCAGTTTTCCATGTGATCACCCGGAAGAAGATTCCATGGCACCTTGCTGATCACGAGTGTACATAGTCACTGTGTATGTTTGTATGCAGCTGTGTGTTGTCTTGAGTCAAACGTTTTACATATAAACAGCGTTGTGTGTGTGTGTGTGTGTGTGTGCGTGTGTGTCTATGTATTTATTCTCCAGGTCCATTTGGAGTCAATTTTCTGCTTGTATTTGTAATTCTTGTTTCAAATTTGAGAAACTGAGGATACAAATGAGTTTGCCTTGGTGTCACAAACAAGATCACTTGTAAAATGAGGGGTAATTCTTAAGAGAACTAAGAAGTTCTAACCAGGCAAGCTCCTTTGGGCCGTGTGGCTCCAAGATGTCACGTCTCAAAGAGAATCCTTCCACCTAGGCTTTTGAGTTCACAGGTCCTCTGTCCCGCTGACCTTGGCACTCTCACAGGCTGCTTTTGCCTGGAGATGTCATGTCACAGAGTGGATGTCTGGAGTGTCCAGCAAACACCGTGAGCAGAGCTGTCCCTTCCTTGCCAACTTTAAATTCTTTCCTCTAGAACCAAACAAGAAAGGAAAAAAGCAAACCACTGATTTTTAGATGATGCATAGGCGCTATTGCCCTGTAGTACGTATATAAAATAAATGGGTCAGTCTTTCATGTTCTCTTGATGAAGTAGCTAAACCTCCATGGTTGTGTCTCTTCACCAGAGTAAAGCAAAAACTTGGTGGTGACTCCATTAGCCTAAGTTTAAGTTAGTATCTATTATTTGCTCATTTGTATGAAATACACTTCACTATTTTAATCAGAACAAATATCTCATGTAAAAATGTCGATGCCAACATGACCTTTAGACCTTCCAGCTATGACATACATTCTTTTCTCAGTTCATATCTGTTGAACTAAGAAATGAATAACAGGAGATACAGAGGGGGAAAGTCTCCTTCCTATGATAAGAGGCAGAAGTGGGGGACCCTAAACTGGCTAACCCTTTATGGCGTGGACCTGAAGGAGAAAGCAGCACGTCTGGCCGATTCTGCACGGACACGACACACCAGCTCTGCCAGGCACTGAGCCGTCAGAAGTCAGGCTGCGGCTGCCCTGAGGGCTGAGATGGAAGAGGCAAAGCTCCCGGGGCGTCAGGTAGGTCTTCAGTCTCAGCCTGCTACCCTCACACCCCCAGCCCCTCTACACGGGAGGCCCCAGCTCCTAAACCGCTGTGTTTATTCCTATTGCCCCAAACTCTCAGGCCTTTCTCCCCAACGGGTAAGGACCAGGAAGATGCTCTCGCCCACTTGGATGAAATGCTGCTTCTCTGGTTTCCGCATGTTCTCTGTCACTGCATCACAGCTAGAAATGACTGGGTACACTTCACATGGATTCTGGGCCCTGTTTTTTTTTCTCCCATTGAATCAGGTTATTATATCATTCCTTACCCAGGACAGAGTTATTATCGGGCATAACTGTATTTACCCTACAGATATATGTCCTTTTATGATGGGACATAAATATTAATAACAGTGTTCTGGAATTCCTGTCCACTAACACAGCAGGGGGGAGCCACATTCTGAGGAATCCCGAGGCCTGCTCCGATCCTTAAATGAAATGTTCTGTTTTAAGGGATGGCTATAAAAATCTTTAACACTATTTAGCAATCTCTTTGGAGGGGTTTGTCTCTTATTTACCGGAAGATATAGTATGTGAGTTTGTGTGCCTTTGCTTTCGTTTTATAATTTCAAATAGTCAGAAAATATGGCATCTCCTGGCAATCAGTTTATTTTGATAGATAAAAAGGGGTTAATAAAAACCCCTTAGAAATAAAAAGAAGGTGACTAGTAATACATCTTTCATGGTGCTTTCTTCCAGCTGTGCATAAAGAGAGCAAGCTTTTTTACTTCTCCCCAGTAAGTCTTCTCCCCTTATTTTCTCTACCTACCGAGTCATTTATAATCATTATTTCCAACCCACATACTAACGCGGCCTCAGTCATATTTCCACATCCTGGGGGTTTCTCCTTACTATATTGTGAGAGCTGAGGGGCAAAAACACCTTATAATTTACATGAAAATACATGCCAAAAATGGATTCCCAAACATAGCCAGTGTGACTTCATATACTTGCAAATAAAAAAATCTTAGGATGAAATATAAAACATCATGCTAAAATTTTAACCTATTGTGGAAACATAGTGTCTCATAGGAAGTACACTGGTGTCTGGCACTTAACAATCATTACCTAGCGATTAGAAGCAGGGGTAGGTTAAAATGAAATACAGTTACTACTTTCTGTTCGAACCTAAAGCTATTGCTTTTAGAAGGCGCGTTTGTGGTTTATTAATATTTCAATTTTTCTACGGCACCTGTTTAGCAGACTATAAAATCCTGGCCTGCGGCGTAAAGCAAGTGTTTACAGTTCCATTATGGGATGGACGGGGGCACATATGTTATACTGTATCATACAAATCTCTGACTTGCACTGGTCATAACGTCTTTCAAATAATTATCTATTTTTGATCATCCCTGAAGAGCATATTTACAATGTCAGGAAATAATATAGGGAAATGGCTCAGATCACAAAGGTCTCCATGTAGAGATATTATTTTGAAAGTTGAAAATGATGGGTTATTATTATTGTTATTCTTATTTGCCTTAATGAAATATTCCTGGATCATTATAAGGATTGCATTTAGAAAAATCTTATACTGAGTCTTGCCATAAAAAAAGTAATAACCTGAGTTAAAATGACGTGGGAACAAAACCACGACCCTTAGGAAGATGAACATGCGCTGCCTTTCTGGAGAGACAGGCATCCTTCAGATTACCCGTCTTGGGATGGAGCAGCTGTCCACGGCGCGTGGGCCCTCAAGTCACCTGTGTACTGTTGAGCTGAAGACCAAGGCAGAAGATGCAGGCAGAGCGTGGGGACCTGCAGGCAGTCCTGACCAGCCACTCTTCAGTAACACTTTGACTGTGGCCCAGAAGCATAAGATGTAATCACCGAGACAAGAGGTGGACTAGTGCACGGCTTGTGCACTCTGTTCTTCCTTGTCCCATTTAAAATCCCAGCGATGTTAGATGTCTTTAGCTAAAAACAGCCCAGAGGGGCCAGGAGGGCAGGGGCACCTGTCTTGAGGCCTCCCTGGGCTGTGGCTGGAGCTGATGCCACACAGCTACCTCTGCTGAACTCATTCATTCATTGGCCTAGCTCTGAGTACTCACGCTGGGTCCCGCCTGTGCTGGGCGCTGGGGACACAGATTCTCAAGAGGAGAAGCCCTTGGCCACACACTCCCGTTCATGAACCACTTCGAATGCAAAGGTGGGTGATCAGAATAAAGATTATTCATGTCCGGGTGCAGCAGAGGCTCACCTTGAGGAAGCCGACTGGGACTCTGTACCTGCCAGCAGCGTCTGGAAAATTGTGTGGTGAAATTAAGGCCCTTGGGGCAACTAGCAGAGCCGTTTTGTTTGTTGAACTGTTGTTTGTTTGATCAAACTCACGAGGTTTGCAGCTTAACAAGGAGGCTTTCCACCAGAACCAAAGGCAAGGCGTGCAGAAGGGTAAGAAATCCGGACAGAGTTGTGTCTGAATCCAGGTCTGCCCTTCAACCTTTTGCAGCCCTGGGCACTGCAGGCAACATCTCTGAGCCTGATGTTTCTCTGTTCCTTTATCTGAACATGAAGACAGCCCAAGCCCTGCTGTGTTGCTGGGAGGATGAAGTGAGATCAATGTTGCAAAATTGACCACTAAAGTCTGTTAACGCCCAGTGTATGGTTATTTCCTGAGTGCCAACTGCAGGCCTGCATCTGCCCAGTGGAGAACAGTCCTCCTGGAGGGGATATGGAACATCAATGGATAAAAAAAGAAAGCTTCCCACCATCAAGGCATGAGTGCCCTGAGGGACCGGAATCAGGCAGATGGGGTGGGGGCGGGGTGGGCTCGGCTTCTCTCCGGAGGGACAGTTCCCTCGGCCTCTGAAAAACAAGAAGGAGAGCTGTTGCAGTTTAGGGAGAAGTGTTTCCAGGCAAAGACGATAACCGACATTGTCATATAATGTCTAAAGAAACTGTGAATTTCAAAGGAAAAAAATAACCTATTCTAGTGCCCAAAGTAGTTCTGGGAATTTTTTTAAAATAAGAGGGCAAGAAGGAAGGGAAAGAGCATTTATTAAACACTTATTATGTGCCAGGCTATGTGTTTCTGGAGATATGCATGTATATAGATACACTATGTATATTCTCTGTTACATGCCAACAAGATAAGCAGAGGTAGTCATCTTTTAGAGAGGTCACTAAAGATTTAAAGGAGGAAGGTTAAGTCAATGGAAGGGTAGAAGTAATGACCTTGCAACAGTTGAATCAAAACTGTTTCTGGCCCCCTCCTCACAACACATACACAGACACAGACGCGCAAGACACATGCGCATGGGCACAACCCATCTGAGGGAAGCGGAGCTGCGCATGTTATTAAAGACAACCCCCAGCTACTCCATGAAGCTCTGACTTCCCTGGAAGGCTTTATTCCTAGTTTACAGATGAGGAAACTGAGGGTCAGGAATGAACACTCCCCCCAGCACACCTCACTTGTTAAGCAAACAAAACCTCTCCACAAACTTCCTGGACTCCGATTGGTCGGTCCAGTGCTCGGCTGGGAAAGACTAGAGATTCCTCATTCCAGCTACAGTGAACTGCGGGCTTGCCAAGTACCACGCATCACGCTGGGCACTATACAGACGGTGTGTCACTGTAAACTCGGAGCACTCCACTGTAGGAGGCACCGTTTATATATATATATTTAAAGCTGAGGAATCAAAGCAGCTTGCCCAGGTGCTGGAAATTGGCCAGGTGGAATCGGAGCTCAGGTACCTTCCTCTGAGAGCCGCTTTCCCTGTAGGTGGTGTGCAAGGTGACTGGAAGTGGTGCACAGAGAAACAACTTTTCTTTTAATAGTTAACTTTTATTTATTTTTATTGTGGTAAAATACACAGAACATAAGATGACCATTTTAATCATTTTTAACTGTACAGTGCAGTGGCATTAAGCACAGTCACATTGCTGTGCAACCATCACCACCACCGGTGTCCAGAACTCTGTTCATCTTCCTAATTGAAACTCTGTCCCGCTTAAACACCAACTCTTCATTCCCCTCCCTCAGCCCCTGCTGCTGCCTGTCTGTGAGTCTGACTACTCTGTCCCCTCCCCCAGCCCCCAGGAGCCACCCTGCAGCTGTCTGTCTGTGAGTCTGACTACTCTGCTATTTAATAGAAGTGGAATTGTATTGTACCTGTCCTTCTGTGACCCACTTATTTCATTTCACATAATGTCCTCAGGGTTCATCCACATTGTAACCTGTGTCAGAATTTCCTTTCTTTTAAAGACTGAATAATATCCCATTGTATGGATGGACTGCATTTTGCTTACCCATTCACCCATCTATGGTCACTTGGGTTGTTTCCACCTTTTGGCCACTGTGAATAGTACTGCTATGAACATAGGTGGTCAAATCCCTTCTTTCCATTATTTAGTGTGTATACTCAAAAGTGGAATTGCAGGATCATATCATAATTTTATGTTTAACTTTTTGAGGAAATACCATACAGTTTTTAATAGTGGCTGCACCATTTTACCTTCTTGCCTTCTCCCCTCGAACAGGGGTCCCAGTTCCCCCACATCCTAGCTAACACTTGTTTGTTTGTTTGTGTTATAATAGCCCTCCTAATGCAGGGGTCCCCAATCCCCAAGTCATGGACCGGTGCTGGTCCGTGGCCTGTTAGGAACCGGGCCACACAGCAGGAGGGGAGCGGTGGACAAGTGAGCGAAGCTTCCTCTGTATCTACGGCCGCGCCCCATCGCTTGCATTACCTCCCGAGCTCCACCTTCTGTCAGATCAGCGGCAGCAGTAGATTCTCGTAGGAGTAGGAGCTCGAACACTACTGTGGACTGCACGTGCAAGGCATCTAGGTTGCACGCTCCTCATGAGCATCTAATGCCTGATGATCTGAGGTGGAGCTGAGGCGGCGATGCTAGCACTGGGGAGCGGATGCAAATACAGATCACCATTAGCGGAGAGGTTTGACGGCACAGACACCATAATAAATCAACTGCTTGCAGACTCATATCAAAACCCTATCAGTGAGCGGCAAGTGACAGTTAAGCCGCATCTTACAGAGTAGACTGGATATAAGCAACACACTTTGGGTGTCACTGCCTCCCATCACCCCCAGATGGGACCATCTAATTGCAGGACAACAAGCTAAGGGTTCCCACTGATTCTGCATTATGGTGAGTTGTATAATTATTTCATTATATATTACAATGTAATGAAAATATAAATAAAGTGCATAATAAATGTAATGTGCTTGAATCATCCCCAAACCATCCCCCACCTTCCTGGTCCATGGAAAAATTGTGTTCCATGAAACCGGTCCCTGGTGCCACAAAAGTTGGGGACCGCTGTCCTAATGGATATGAAGAGGCATTTCATTTGGTTTTTAAAGAATTTTTTTTTAAAGAATTTTTTTAAATTAATCAATTTGTTTATTTTTATTTTTGGCTGCCTTGGGTCTTTGTTGCTGCACACAGGCTTTCTCTAGTTGCAGTGAGCAGGGGCTACTCTTCGTTGCGGTGCACAGGCTTCTCATTTTGATGGCTTCTCTCGTTGGCTTCTCTTGTTGCAGAGCACGGGCTCTAGGCACACAGGCTTCAGTAGTTGTGGCTCGCAGGCTTAGTTGCAGCATGTGGGATCTTCCCAGACCAGGGCTTGAACCTGTGTCCCCTGCATTGGCAGGCAGATTCTTAATAGCTGCACCACCAGAGAAGTCTCTCTCATTTGATTCTGATTTGCATTTCCCTAATGATTAGTGATGCTGGGCACCTTTTCATGGCCATTTGTATGTCATCTTTGGAGAAACGTCTATTCCAGTCCTTTGTTTTTTAAACAAGTTGTTTGTTTTTTGTTGTTGAGTTGTAGGTGTTCTTTTTTTTACTAAAATTTTATTTATCTATTTTTGGCTATGCTGGGTCTTCGCTGCTGCACACGGGCTTTCTCTAGCTGTGGCGAGCAGGGGCTACTCTTCGTTGCAGTGTGTGGGCTTCTCATCGCGGTGGCTTCTTTTGTTGTAGCACACAAGCTCTAGGCATGTGGGCGTCAGTAGTTGCGGTGCACGGGCTTAGTTGCTCTGTGGCATGTGGAATCTTCCCGGACCAGGGACCAAACCCGTGTCCCCTGCATTGGCAGGCAAATTCTTATCCACTGCGCCTCCAGGGAAGCCCCTGTAGGTGTTCTTTATGTGTTGTGGATGTTAACTCCTTATCAGATATATAATTTGCAAATATTTACTCCATTTCTTGGGTTGCATTTCACTGTGTTAATAGTGTCCTTTGATGCACAAAGGTTTTACATTTTTATACAGTTCAGTTTATCTAATTTTTCTTTTGTTGACTGTTTTTGGCATCATATGCAAGAATCCAATGTCATGAAGCTTCCTCCTGTTTTCTTCTGTTAATGTATTTAACATATTAGAATAACAAGTCCTTTAAACTATCACTTTATAGATATTTTGTATTATTTTTAAAGTCTTAAATTTTAAGATATTAAGAATTTAAATATACTAGGTAAATAATAGAAGAGGTTTAGTATACATCTTTCGGTTGGTACCCAAATGACTGATGTGTGGTAAATAGTGTGATAAGCTAAACTGCGTCCTTCTAAATATACCAATTGTGTTAAAGAAAAAAGTAATCATGACACTTGTTAAAGAATGATAAGGCAGACTTTACTCAGGGGGACCCCACTGTGACAGGTATAGTGACTACTGAAATGGGCTTTTGCAGGAGTGGAGAGATTGGGCTCAACTCTAAATACAAGGGAAAGTGGTAACTTATAGCCAAGGAGCATGGCGGGGTGGGGGAGTGGGGTCAGTGGATGGAAAATTTCTACGAGGAAACATCAAGGGTAAGAAGAGATTCTAGCTAAACTAACCTAGCAGCATTCTTGCTGAAAGCAGGCCACCATGACCAGACAACCCCTGGGGGATGTTGGAGGATGAGAAGCCCAATCAGAAACCAAGGCTGGGGGCTTCTGGCTAAGTTGCCTTAGCAAGATTCTTGCTGAAACTGGAAAATGCAGGGATGAACACGGGATCCCAAAGGTCAGAGCCTAGTTGATAAGAGATTTCAGAGGAACCTGAGTAGTTTGGTCAAGGAGACCATCTGTCACTACTTCAGGGACCAAGCGTTTGTACCCCCATTACCCAAACAGTTGGCTCAAGCATCTGAAAAAGCAGCCTTAGGTGCAAAGAACAGTGAAATTGAAACTGGACGACAAAGCGGGTCATTTAATCTCAACTGCAAGACACATACATGCAAAGTTTTTAAAGTAGAGGTAGTAATACAGGTCCACAGCAGTACTTTATTTTCAATTCTGAAATGCAAAAAGTTCTAAAACTTAGAAGTTTACCCCTAAGTTTGGAGCAAACTCATTGGAACTAACATAAGACTATAGCCTTTATATATCACACTTCGGGTTAATATTTGTGAATATTCACACATTTTTGCTGCAGAAATATTGTCTTTGATTTATGCTGTTCCAGATCCCGCTGAAGGTGTTTCATGCAGTATGCATACTGCCCTTTAACACAGAATCCAAAAAATTTTGAATTCCAAAACATCTGGCCCCAAGGTCCCCCACCCCCATCTTTATTGAGCTATAACTGACATCTGTCATTTAAGTTTACTGTGTACAATGTAATGATCTGATATATGTATATATTGCAAAATGATTACTACAGTCAGGTATGTTAACACATCCATCACATAGTTACGTTTTGTGTGTGTGTGTGTTGTGTGAGAACTTTTAAAATCTACTCTCTGATCATCTTTCAAATATATAAAGAAAACAGGATTGCTAACTATAATCACCATGCTGTATATTACACACCCAGAACTTAATCACCTTGTAACTGGAAGGTCCCAAGGTTTTTGATACAGGATTAACTAGTAGTCCTAGAAGTACTAGTAGTAGAATTGAGCACTTAGTTTGTGTCAGGCATTGTTCTAAGCACTTTACATTTAATCCTCCCAATACCAGAAGAGTCATCATCTTTTATAAATGAGAAAACTGATGTGATTAGCTACTTAATTTGCTGAATATCCTGCAGAAAGTAGCCCAGCTGAGTAGGGAGTCATGCTTTTCACCACAACGGGTAAGGACAAGTCTTTGTGACAAAAGATGCCTCCAATTGAAGCAAAATGGTAAATTTACAGTGACTCAAATAACAGAGACAAGACAAGACGTCTGGAGATTGGTGGTCAGCTGGTTTGGGGTTGGTTCAGAAGCTCACATTGTTAGAGCCTGGATGCCTTCCTACTTTTCACTCAGTTTCCAACCAGCTGCCCTCATGGTGATAAGAAGGCTGCAGCAGCTCCAGGGAGCTTCCACTGGCAACAACAGCAGGAAAGAACTAAGCCCCCAACCATCCAGCCCCTTTTTTAAACAGTAAGGAACATCTGTCCCAGAGCCAGCCATGCCCCTAACAGACCCACTAGCCAATCACCGTCAAAGGACTGGCTTATACTAATTTTAGTTAACCAGAAAGGACCTCGGGCTCGGCGCTTTGGTGCAGAAGCCGGTGCGGCTCCGCGGTGGGGTACTGGGGCCGGCCGAGCCTGAGCACGCTCCAGCCTGGACAGGTCCCTCGGCTCCCTGAGATGAGGGCAGTGCAGCTCCGCACAGCACTGGGTCGGGGGTGCGATGCCCACGGTTTGGGGACTGCTCACAGAGGGAATCCCACCCCACGACGGCGCGGACAGCAAGGCCTCGGTTTCCCCTTCCGCACAGCCCAAAGGCCCCGGCAGCTCAGGCCTGCTGCCTCAGCGAAACGGGTGCTCCCGGGGCCTCCAGACGAGAAGCTACCGTACAACGAGCAAACTCGGCAGGAGGCCACTGCGCGGTCTCGCAGCAACCGGGGGCCCACTCCCGCCCGGAAGTTGAAGCTGCATCCCCGGGACTACATCTCCCAGAGACGCCAGAGCTTCTCCCAGCTGATAAGGCCCGCTGCGCCTTCTATCAGCCAACCAGCCACAGGAAGACGGCCGCAGACTGGGCTCGGAGACCAATCACAAGAAAGGAGGCGGGCGCTCCTCCAGCCGGTCCAGGGTCTGTAGTCGAATCGTGACGAAACCCTAAGAGTAGGTTCTTTGGAGCCCCACGGCCGACTCAGTGATCGGAGAAGTGACGTTCAGCCCTCTTCCCGAATCAATGACCTGAGGCAAACGTCCCCTCGTCTCCTCAAGGCTCTGGCCTCCGCTACTCAGGCCTGTCGCCTGGGCCCGCCGGGTCTCAAGGGTTCCTTGCGGCGCCCCGCCCCCAGCCCCTCATTGGCTCCCTCGGGGCACGTGGGTGAAGAGGGCGTGGTCGCGGCGGCGTGGCCCGGCGGCGGCACCTTGCAGCCTGTGGGCATGAGAGGCTGGGCGGCCTCGGGCCTGGGCCCGCATGGACCCCCTGGCGCTGGGCCGGTGGCGACGGCGGAGGCCAGAGGAGCTGCAGGTTCCGGGGGACGCGGTGAGTCCCCCGGGGCCTGGGCCTTAGGAATGGGAAGGCGGCGGCTCTCGGCCTTAGGAATGGGAAGGCGGCGGCCCCACTGGGCCTCGCGTCTTCTGGCGCCCTGCCTGGGAGGAGGCCCGGCCGGAGCGGGCCATGCGCACCTGCTGGGGCGGAGCGTAGTGGGCGGGGCCGCCCCTCAGACCGCGCCTGCGCAGAGATGCGAACCCGGGCGCTCAGGAGCACTGGAGACGTAGGGTCCCTCAGATGTGCGCGGGGCTCCCTGCAGGGTCTCGATGTCTAGGTCAGGGGGGTGTCCTGCGTTCTGCACGCCGCTGTTCCTAAGTCACGCCTCCACGTGCAGGCGCTGGACTGGGTGTGGTATGGGTGCCAGGTGAGTAGACACGCCAGTCCTTTGCTGTGAGAGAGCAGGGTAAGAGGTGATCAGTAAGGGGGGCCAGGACCTAATCAAGCTGGGGTGGGAGGGTAATCGGGTCTGTGTGAGGCTTGAAGGGGAAACAGTGTGGGTAGGAAGCGCGTAGGCTTTTAGGGAACTGAAAAAAGTCCTGTGGGACTGGAGCAGGAGTGCAGGGCCTCTGAGCTGCGCTCTTGTGTAACACCTCTGCCTGCGAATTGCTGTTTCTCACTTCATCTCGTTTATTTCCTTCTAAGAGCAGCAAGGATCTGCTACCATACCGTGCTTCTTAGTTGTTTGTCCGCTTCTTCTGGACCTACGGGCTCCGTAAGCACGGGGTGTGCCTTCTGAGTTAATGCAGGCAACGTTTTTCTCATGTTTTGCACAGCGTAGCAGGAGTGACGAGCTTTCTACTCTGCAGCATGTTTCCTCACCACCCACTGCCTGACCACGAGCCAGTATCACTTATGTTCTGTCACAGTGGCGCCCCACTCCCTTGTGCCATATTACAGGGCATAGGTTAAGCTTGTGTAACAGAGGGACTTCAAACCACATTGGCTCAAACCGGATGGAAGTTTGATTCTCCCGTACATTACAGTATGGAGGTGAGCCCAGGGCCGTGGAACACAGAGCCGCTAAATATAAGTATGGGACTGGTGGTACCCAGATCAAAGACATCTAAGGACTCAGTTTCCTTTTGTCCGTGGCTTCACCACTCCCTGGGTGTTGTCCTCCAGACAGTGGGAAGTAAATAGTAGAATGACACGATCATACTGACATTTAAAGAGCTAACTCTTTCCACAGAGCAGCTTTGTGGGAAATGAAAGGGATAGTGGTCAGAGGGGAGGCCAGGAATAAATAGATCGTGAGAGGCGACAGAGGTTCAGACAGAGGGGAGTGAGATGGTGACAGTACACAGACTTGGCTGTATATTTTGGAGGAAGAACTGTCAGGTCTTGCTGGTGGAGTGGATGTGGAAGGAAATATAAAGGGAGGAGTCCAGGTGACTCCCAGGGTTGTGACTTGAGCACCCAGATATGCAGTGGTGCTGTCATTGAGGAAAGATTGACGTGTGACTGCAGGAGAAAATGAGGAATTCCTGTTAGGCCACACTGAGTTGTGTGTCTTAGAGACATTTAGCAGAGATGTGGCAGATACTGCCAGTCCTTGAGCGGCTACCATGTGGGTTATCAGTTTCACAACAATCCGTTATTATACCCATATTACCAATGAGGAAACTCAGGTACAGAGAGGTTAATCAACTGGCCTAAGGGTATACAGCTAGCAAGTGGTGGCAGTAGGTCTTAAACCCCACTGTCTGCCTCCAGAGCCTGTGTTCTTAACCACTGGGCTATACAGCTTCCCATGGGGGGCTTGTGGAACTAAAACATGGGACTTCAAAACGAAGTCCTAAATTGGCCATAAAATGATGAAAAGTGTGATACCATGGGCTGTCAGGGGTGGGGAGCCAGAGGTCACTATTGATCAGAGGGAACAGGAAGGGCTTAATGGAAGAGACCTTGAGTGATCTTTCAGACTGGAATTGCTGAAATTAAATGCCCAGGTTGAGGCTACAACACTCCCTGATTGTGACCAAAGAAGGATGAGGTGGTATCTTATTGCTGTGGTGTATATTGCCTCCTAATTTGATAAAGTTCTTGTTTATGTTGTATTGTGTCCTAGTCTTTGATCTAATAATCCAGATTGAGTTCAATTAAGTAGCCAAGCTCTTGTCCCAAGTTTTCCATTCTCTCTCACACACACACCCCCCCTTCAGAATTTGGTCACTCAGGAAGTGCAGCTCCTTTCCTACCTCTAGGTAGGACAGCCTAGTGGCCTTACACCCTGTGCATTAAAACCAGCCGTGGAGTTAGGAGCTACAGCCACCAGAACCCATCTCTGGAATGAGTGAGTCTCATGAACCAGAGTCAGGTGCCTCTCCTGTAATCTTGTTAGTGTCCTGATCATGGTAAGGTTGGCTAATGTGGTAACACGTGTAGCAGTTAAATATCAGTAGTGATTATCGTTTCCGTTGGGTCGCCGTTTTTTGAGCATCTATTGTGTATCAGGAACTGTTCTAGGCTCTGGAAGAAGAGACGTGAGGTCCTTGCCTAGGTTGACCCCGTGACTCGGGGCATCCAGTGCCTGGCTCCTTTCAGTCCCTGCCCACCACACTCACCTTTCCTTTAAGAATAGAAGTTTCTGCCTAGAACACCTGAAGATTCATGTCTACTCAGCCTTTCATCTCCCTGAAGACTCTCCTTCCATAAAAGCTCTGTAAAGAGCAAGTTCTCTAGGCAGAGCATACCTGGGCTCACGTTGAATTGATATTTTTTTCTGGTTTAATCTGAGGTGATCCAAGATCCCCTTTCCCAGCTTTTGGTTCCTAGGGATAAGTGGCCATTTCCTGTGTTGTAATTTCTTTCCATTCTTTGTCAATGTCCTTTAGAAATAAAATAGAAGGATACATTAATTGATTGGCTATTGCAGGGGTTTTTGCCTATAATTTTTCTTTCTTTTTATTTATTTTTTAACATTATTGGGGTATAACAAACTACAAGTACTTAAAGTGTACAATTTGGCTTTTTGGCTATTATAAATAATGCTTTTATGAACATGTTCAAGTTTTTGTATAGACATATATTTTTATTTCTCTTGGGTATATACCTAGTGGTGGAAATTCTGGGTCATATGGTAACTCTCTAACCATTTGAGGAACTGCTAAATTGTTTTCCAAAGTGGCTGCCACATTTTACATTCCCACCGGCAGTGTATGAGGGTTTCAGTTTCTCTGCATCATCACCAACACTTAGTCTGCTTTCTAAATTGTAACCATTCTAAGTGGATATGAAGTAATACCTCTTTGTAGTTTTGATTTGCATTTTCTTGATAACTAATGATGTTGAGCATCTTTTCATGTGTTTCTTTGGCTATTTGTATATCTTTGGAGAAATGTCTGTCAGATCCTTTGCGCATTTTTAAATTGGGTGGTTGTCTTTTTATTATTAAGTTGTAATAGTTCTTTGTATATTTTAATACCAGTCCCTTATTGGATACATGATTTTCAAAATTATTCTATTTCATACCCCAGTATTTTTCCTAAAAGTCATAGTTTTAGCTTTTACATTTAGATCTACGTTCCATTTCAAGTTAATTTTTATATATGGTGTGAGGTAAGGTTCCAACTTCATTCATTTGCGTGTAGGTATTAAGCTGTCCAAGCACCATTTGTTGAAAAGACTATTCTTTCCCCCCATTTAGTTGTCTTGGCACCTTTGCTGAAAACCAACCCACTGCAAATGTGAGGGTTCTTTCCTGGATTCTCAGTTCTGTTCCATTGATCAGTATGTCTGTCCTTATATCAGTACCATACTGTCTTGATTACTGTAGCTTTATAGTAAGTTTTGAAACCTGGAAGTGAGAGTCCCCCAACTTTGTTCTTTTTCAACATCGTTTTTGCTATTCTGGGTTCCTTGAATTTCCATAGGAATTTTAGGATCAGCTTGTCAATTTCTGCAAAGAAGTCAGCTGGAATTCTGAATTGAATCTATAGATTAATTTGAGGAATATTATCTCTTAATATCTTAACAATATTAAGTCTCTGATCTATGTACATGTGATGTCTTTCTAAGTTTCACTGATTTTTCTCTATTGCTTTTCTATTTACTTTGTCAATAATTTTCACTCGCATCTTCTTTATTTCCCTTTTTCTTCTCATGTTGGGTTCACTGGTTCTTTTGTTTCTTGTGACTGAAGGTGGATTCTGAGGTCACTAGGTGGAGGCCTTTCATGTTTTCTAACGTAGGCACTGACCGCTATACATTTCTTCTTTAGTGAATGTAATGTTTTGGTTTTTATTTTTTCAGTTCAAAATGCTTTATAATTTTCCAGTTGATTTTTTCTTGGATGCATTTGTTATTTAGAAGTGTGTTATTTAGTTTCCAGATATTTGGGGATTTTCTAGAGATCTTTGTTACTGCTTTCTAGTTTAATTACACTGTGGTCCAAGAACACACTTGGTGTGACTTGAATCCTTTGAAGTTTACTGACACTTTTTTCTTTTTCTAAAATTTAATTTAATTTATTTTTAAAATTTTATTGTAGTAAGAATGCTTAACATGAGATCTGTCCTCTTAACAAATCATAGGTGTACAATCAGTTATTGTTGACTGTAGGTACAGTGTTGTACAGCGGGTCTCTGCTGATGAATAACTCTCCATTTCCTCCTCTCCACAGCCCCTGGTAGTTAGCATTCCAGTCTTCGTTTTGTGAATTTGATTATTTTAGATACCTCGTATAAATGGAATCATGCAGTACTCGTCTTTCATTATCTTGCATATTTTGCTTAGCATAATGTCCTCAATGCCCCTCCATGTTGTTGCATATTGCGAAAATTTCCTTCTTTTAAGGGCTGAATGGTATTCATTGTTTGAATATACCACATTTTCTCTATCCATTCATTTGAAATGGACATTTAGGTTGTTTCTACATCTTGGCCATTGTGCATAGTGCTGCAGTGAACATGGACATGCTAAATATCTCTTTGAGATGTTGATTTCAATTCTTTTTGATAAATGTCCAGAAGTAGGGGTGCCAGATCATATGGTGTTTTTAATTTTTTTGAGGAACCTCCATACTGTTTTTCCTATGAGATGACTTCTTTTATGACTCAAAATATGGTTAGTCTTGGAAAATGTGTATTCTGCTGTTGAGTGAAGTGTTCTATAAGTGTCAGTTAAGTCAAGTTGGTTGATAGTTTGGTGTATATCTTCTGTATCCTTAACAATTTTTTTCATGTCCTATAATATTTTTAATGTTGTAACGGTTTTTGTGAGATGGTATTGAAACCTCTGAATATAATTGTAGATTTGTCTTTTCTCCTTGCAAACAACTTGCAAAAACTCCTTGCAAAAACTTCTATAAGTTTTTGTTTCATGTACTGTGAAACTCTTATGTGCATATACATTTATGAATGTATGTCGTCTTGATTAAATGACTCCTCTGTCATTATGAAATCACCTTTTACATCCCTGGTAACATTCTCCATTCTGAAATCTATTTTGTCTGATATTAGTATAGCCACCTTAGCTTTCTTTGGATTAGTGTCAGCATTGTATATCTTATTTCACCTTTTTACTTTTAATCTATTTGTATCTTTGTATTAAAGTGAGTTTCTTGTAGACAGTCTATAATTGGGGTTTTTTTGTTACTCAGTCTGACAATCTCTGCCTTTTCATTAGAGTATTTAGTCTATTTACTTTTAATGTGACTGTTAATATAATTAGATTAAAGTCTATCATATTGCTCTTTGTTTTTTATTTCTTTTATTTACTTCTTTTTGGTTTAGTAAGATATTTTTTATGATTTTATGTTATTTCCTTCGTTGACTTACCTGTAACTTTGTTTTTTGCTTTATGATTTAGAATGTGCATCTTCAAATTGTACAGTCTGTCATCAGGTGGTACCATACCACTGTGCATGTAAGAACCTTACAATATACACTTCCATCCCTCTCCTCTCTGCTTTTCTGCTCTTGTCCTACAGTTTACCTTGATATATGCTGTAAACCATACTATATTATTACTATTTCTGCTTAAACAGTCAGTCATCTTTTAAAGAAGTTTCAGTAACAAGAGCAAAAACTTACTGTTTGCCCACAGAGTTACCATTTCCAGTGCACTTCATGCTTTTGTGTAGATTCGTATTTCCATCTGGTTTTATATTTTGGTTTTCTTCCTGAAGGAATTCCTTTAACATTTCTTATAGGACAAACCTACTGGTGATAAAAATTTTGACCTTTTGTATGTCTTTACTTCACCCTCATTTTTGAAAGATATTTCTACCACATACAGAATTCTAAGTTGGTAGTTTTTTCTTTCAGTACTTTAAAGATGTTGCTGCGCCGTCTTCCTAATTGGTTTGTTTCTGATGAGAAATTTGCCGTCATCCCATCTCAGTTCCTCAGAATGTAATATCTTTGGTCTCTGTGTCCTTTTAGTTTTCTCTTTATCAGTGGCTTCGAGCAATTTGCCCATGGTGTTCTTTGGTATAATTGTCTCCATGTTTTTGTGTGTTTGGTGTTACTGAAATTCTTGGATCTGTGGGTTTATAGTTTTCCTCAAACTTGGGACATTTTCAGCCATTATATCTTCAAATATTTTTTTCTGTTTCCCCTCTCTTCTCTCCTACTGGAACTCCAGTTATACATCATTTAAGCTTCTTGAGGTCATACCACTGATGCTCTGTTCTTTTTTAAAAATCTGTTTTCTTTATTTTCAGGTAGTGTCTATTGCTGTGCCTTCAAGTCCACTAACCTTTTCTTCTGCAGTGTCTAATCTGCTGTTGATTATATCCGTTACTTTTTTTTTTAATCTCAGACATTGTAGATTTGAACTTACAACGTTTGATTGGGATTTAAAATATCTTCCATATCTCTGCGTAGCATTCCAGACATATAGAATACAGTCAAAATGACTTCCTAAATGTCCTTCTCTGCTAATTCTTACCTCTGTGTTAGTTTGGGGCTAGCTTTGGTAGGTTGTTCTCTTCACTGTGCATCATATTTTTCTGCTGCTTTGCTGCTCAGATATTGTGAATTTTACCGTATGGGGTGCTGGATATTTTTAGATTCCTATAAGCATGCTTGAACTTTGTTCTGGGTCACAGATAAGTTACTTGGAAAAAGTTTGAGCCTTTGGATCATGCTTTTAAGATTTGTTAGGTGAGACCAGAATAGGGCTTGGTCTAGGGCTAATAAGTCCCCACTCCTGAAGCAAGATCTGTGTAGTCTGCCCTCTGCGTCATGAGTCATGAGGTTTTCCAGGTTTGGCGGCAGGGTCAGACAGTATTCCCAGCCATGTCTGAGCACCAGGCACTACTGCTTCTAATCCTTCCGGGTGGCTCTTTTCCTGCCCTTGGGTACTTCCTTTACACATGTATGCTGATCGGCACTCAGCTGTATGTGTGTGCATCATCCTGTTTCTCGCTCTAAGCCACTGTCTTTTCTCCAGGGCTCTGTCCTGTGAGCCCCCAACATGCTCAGGAATGTGTTATGAACTCAGGGAATCCCCCAGGCTCTGCCTCGATTCCCCTTGCCATGCCGCAGCCTGGAAACTCAAGGCAGTGAGGGAGGGCAGGTATAGGGCTCAGCCCGTTTGTGTCCCTCTCTCAGGGGTCACTGTTCTTTGTTACTTGTTGGTCAGTGTCTTGAAATCTTTTGTTTCATTTATTTTGTCCATTTTTGGTTGTTGCATGTAGGAGGGTGAGTCTGGTCCCTGTTGCTCCATCTTGGCCTGAAGAGCTACTTGCATTATTGAGTCAAAGCTTATAGAAAGAAGTTGCGACACACACAGATATACTCAGTAAAGTTAAGTTTGAGGCACTCCTTAAACAGTGCAAGAATGTCAATTGTGAATGCTTTCTATCTGTTTTGACTTACAATATTTAGAAGTTTGTGTAGGTTGTGCACTGCAGCAGTGAAGTCACTGCTAGCTAAAACCGCTAACAATGTGAATGTTTTCTGCACAGCATTTAGCTTGTCAGCCCTGCTGTGACTTTATTTAGCTGTGCTGTGTGGGCTCTTCTGCAGGTTGAAGGTGTTCAGGTGCACATGCTGTTGGCAGACATGTTTTTCCTTGTGGGCACCACACCTGTACACAGGTCATGTCTTCAGTCCAGGGATGAGCAGGCTTGAGCTTGGGGAGAGGGCAGGTAATTGTGAGTCGCAATCTGGAATGTTTTTGATGCAGCTGTTGAAATTCAGATGTGAGTAAATTGGAAAATTCCAGTCTGCCGTTTTCACCAATTCTTGGTATTATGAATAGCTGCCCCTAAATTAGAGGGCCGAGGGTATTTTATATCCACTCTTTTCTGGATAACTTTTAGATCTGCCTTTGTTAACACTTGAAAAGTTATCCAGTAAAGCTAGTAGTCCTTGTAGGCAAAACCACTTAGACATATTGATGGCTTTAACTCCATCCAGGTTGTCCTATGGGGTTGAACTTACAAAGTGAGAAAATTCAGAGTTAAATTTGCTTGTTTCGTCCTGTAGGTTGTAGGTTTTATGGCTCATCTGCTGAATGAGATCCCCACTGTGAAAATCTAATGAACAGGGACTTCCCTGGTGGCGCAGTGGTTAAGAATCTGCCTGCCAATGCAGGGGACACGGGTTTGAGCCCTGGTCCGGGAACATCCCACATGCCACGGAGCAACTAAGCCCGTGCGCCACAACTACTAAGCCTGTGCTCTAGAGCCCACGAACCACAACTACTGAATCCCATGTGCCTAGAGCCCATGCTCTGCAACAAGGAAAGCCACTGCAATGAGAAGCCCTTGCACTGTAGCGAAGAATAGACCCCGCTCACCGCAACTAGAGAAAGCCCACGTGCAGCAACGAAGGCCCAACCCAGCCCAAAATAAATTAAAAAGCAAAACTAAACAAAAAACCTAATGTATAGTAGCTGATGATGCGGAGCCCTGACAAAGCCCTTTTGTTTTGCCTTTCTGTGGCCACTCTTCATTCTAAGTAATTGTAACCCACTCTTCAAGAAACAAGTTATTTATTTCTCTCACCGGTCTCTTAGTTTAGAAATCGTCTGTTGAGCTACTTCGTATTGTCTGGTCTACTCAGTTTAATTGTATTCAGCCACTCTTCCATCTTGAAAAAGGAATTTATCAATCATGACTCACCTTCAGTTATAACTCCAATACAAGTACTCACACTGCCAGCTACACAAGCCTCTGTCATTTCTAGTTTTCAGCAGATTTCTTTGTACATGACACAGAAAAGTCAAAATGAGGTTAGGTCAGTCAGGAGGTAGTTTTCCATGGTTTGGGCCCTTGTAGGTGTCTGTTGTGTTCAGCAGTGGCCCATGGAGGACCACGACCTGGCGTCTGCTTCTCTAATTACCAGGTGCCCAGAGCCAAGCGAGGCACCCAGTAGGTGTTCAGCACCTACTTCGTGACTGCTTAACGTGGAAGAGCATGTGTGTATGTGTGTTTAACTGAAAAGAAGTGAAGGGAGGATTACATTGATGCATAAAATGGTTGATATTTTCAAAGTTTCATTTATTTAGGGGAAATTATAAATCAGCTGAGTGCAGTATTCCCCTTCAGGACCATGCCCGTGGCCCATGACTTCTCGGATTTCCCTTTTGCGCTTATCATCAAGACCACGTTGATTAGGGTTTTTAAAATATTAAGTGTACAATGAAGTGATTTTTCGTCACTTTAGTTGTGCAGCCATCACCACCCAGTTTTAGACTGCTTCACCTCAGAAAGAACTCTTGTGCCCGTTTGCAATGACTCCTGTTCCCACCCCCAGTTCCAGTCAAGTGCTGATCTACTTTCTGTTTCTCTAGATTTGCCTTTTCTGGACATTTCATGTAAACAGAATCATACCGTGTGTGGTTTTGCAGCTGACTTCTTTCACTCTCATAATGTTTTTTGAGGTTCATCCATGATGAAGCATATATTAGTATATTGTTTTTTGATTGCTAAATAATATTCCATTGTATAGATATCCCACATTTTGTTTATTCATCAGCGGATGGCCATTGGGGCTGTTTTTCCTTTTTGGCTATTATGCATAGTGCTGAGAACTCACAAGGGTCACATAGAGATCATTGCGTGGACATAACTTTTCATTTCTGCTAGATAGATGTCCCTCACCGGGATGGCTGGTTCCAATGGTAAATTGATGTTTAACTTCCTAGAAACTGCCAGACTGTTTCCCACAGTGGCAGTTGCATTTTGCACCTCCACTGGCCTCCTGTGAGTATTCTGGTTTGTCCACATCCTCACGGTGTCTGTCGTTTTGATTATAGTTATCCTCGTAGGTGTGAAGTTAGGTATTCACAGCAATATAAATTTGCATTTCCCTAACGACGAACGATGTTGAAGATCTTTTTATGTGTTTATTAATCATTTATATCTTTCTTGGTGGACTGTCTATTCAGTTTTTTTGCCCATTAAAAAAAATAGCTTTATTTATGTATAATTTTAAATGGGTTCCTGGACCCAGTTCCAATGTGTGTATGTGTTGGAGGAGAGGCTTGCCCACAGCAGTTCTGGGACACCAGTAGGATGTCCAAGGATTCAGCTCAATCCTGACACTAACTACCCAGGGACAGTATCAGACCCCACAGGTAAAGGGCTCAGTCCCCCAAGGCTGCCCTGCACTTCAGATGCCCGTCGAAAGCTCAGGTTGTTACCAACTGGCTATAAATCAGAGGGTCCCACGACCCCCTCCTTAGATTCAATTAACTTCCTAAAACAGCTCACAGAACTCAGGAAGCCCGTTTACTCACTAGATTATCAATTTATTGTAAAAGGACATTGAAGGATACGAATCAACAGCCAGATGGAGAAACACATAGGATGAGTTCCTGAACAAAGGAGGTTCTGTCTTCCTGGAGCTTGGGGCCTGGCACACTGGTTGTGGAAGCGTCTGGTTCCCCATCCTGGAAGCTCTCCGAACCCCCTCCTTCTGGGCTTTGTGGTGGCTTTGTTATATACGCATGGTTGAACACGGACTCTGTCCTCTCTCCCCTCCCCGGAAATCAGGGGGTGGGACTGAAAGTTCCATCCATCTAGTTTTCTACCTTTTTCCTCAGGCAGCAAGTGCCCCCACCCCCCAGGTGCTTGTCAAAAGTCACTTCATTAGCATAAACCTAGTCGGGGTGGAAAGGGGCTTGTTATGAATAAGGAGACACCCACTTCACCTTTATGACTGTGAAGTGGTTTCAGGAACTGAGGACTAGAGACCACATATTACTGACGGAGAACACTCACGTTGCTCTAATCACGTGGCAAATTCCAAGGGTTTTGGGAGCTGTGATCCAGGAACCATGGACAAAGACCACATATATCTGAAAAATGTGTGTTGGTCACCGGAATGACCATATATATATTTCTTATAAATCACAGTATTGCAAATTTATAGACCGTTAAGTCCACTCTGTTAGAGTGCACGGATCCGTGGTTTTAGTGTACGTACAGGGTTGTGGAGACATCATGGTAATCTAATTTCAGAACATTTTCATCACCCCAAAAGAAACCTGGTACCCACTAGCAGCTCCCCCTCCCCCAGCTCTGTGTCTTGATTTGCCTTCTCTGGCCACTTCATATACATGGAATCACACAGTGTTTGGTCTCTTGTGACTGGCTTCTTTCACTTAGCGTAATAATGTTTTTAAGGTTCATCCATATTGAAGCATATATCAGTATTTTATTCCGTCTTGTTTCTAAATAACATTGCATTGTATAGATAATACCACATTTTATTTAACCATTTCTCAGTTGATGGACATTCAGGTTGTTTGCACTTTTGGGACTTTATAAGTAATGATGCTGTGAACATTCATGACCGAGTTTTTGTGTGGACATATGTTTTCATCTCTCTTGGGTGCGTACCTAGCTGGGGAATTCTGGGTTGTCAGCTAACTCTGCACTTAACATTTTGAGGAGTCATCAAACTGCTTTGTAAAGCAGCTGCACCATTTAAATTCCCACTAGCAACAAATGAGTGTCCCATTTTCTCCACATCCTTGCAAACACTTGTTTGGATTATAACCATTCTAAGTGGGTGGGAAGCGGTATCCCATTGTGGTTTTTTTTGTTTTGTTTTGTTTTTTTGCGGTACGCAGGCTTCTCACTGTTGTGGCCTCTCCCATTGTGGAGCACAGGCTCCGGACGCGCAGGCTCAGCGGCCACAGCCCACGGGCCCAGCCGCTCCTCGGCCTGTGGGACCTTCCCGGACCGGGGCATGAACCCATGTCCCCTGCATCGGCAGACGGACTCTCAGTCACTGCACCACCAGGGAAGCCCCATTGTGGTTTTGATTTGCCTTTTTCTAATGACTAATGATGTTGAACATCTTTTCATGTACTTATTGACCGTATGTATATATTTGTTGGCAGAATTACTATTCAGATCCTTTGCCCGTTTAAAAAATTGTGTTGTCTTCTTGTGAAGTTGAAAGACTTCTTTATATATTCTGGAGACAAGTCCTTTAACGTGTGTATGGTGTGTAAACAGTTTCTCCAAGAATGTGCCTTGTCTTTTCACTTTCTTAATGGTGTCTTTTGGAGCCCCAAAGTTTTCGATATTGATCAAATCCAATTTATCAATTTGTTTCTTTTACGAGTCATGCTTTTGCTGTCATATCTAAAAAAATCTTTGCCTAACCAAAGATCACAGAGATATTCTCCTATGTTCTCCTCTAAAAATTTAGTACTTTTAGTTCTGACATTTAGCTCTCTGATCCATTTTGAGTTCATCTTTGTGTGTGGTAAACGATAGGGCCCTGTGTTTCTCTTTGTGCGTATGGATATAGAATTACAACAGCACCATTTCTTATAAAGACTCTTCTTTCTCTATTGAATTGTCTCGGCACTCTTGTCAAAAGTTAGTTGACCATAAATGGAAGGGTTTATTCTGGACTCTCAATTCCATTCCATTGATCTGTTATATGTACCCCTGTGCCATTACCACACTATCTTGATTACTATAGCTTTATATTAAGTTTTGAAATATTTTTCGTACATTATTGTAAAGTTTTTAGTGTTGCTTTAGTGTATGTTTCAGTCTTGTCTCCCCAGTTAGAATGAATGCACACTGAGCCCCAGCTCTGCCATCTCAAATCACCAGGCAAGTTACCTGAGGTTTGTGGACTTCATAGAAATAAAATTCCCTATCCTTCCTACGTCGCAGAATTTTTGTTTGTTATTGAAATAACAAATGCACGGACTTCCCTGGTGGCGCAGTGGTTAAGAATCCGCCTGCCAATGCAGATAGAACCCTTCCCGGACCAGGGTTCTATCCCACTTGCCGCGGAGCAACTAAGCCCGTGCGCCACAACTGCTAAAGCCCATGCGCCTAGAGCCCGTGCTCCGCAACAAGAGAAGCCACAGCAATGAGAAGCCCGCGCACCACAAAGACCCGCTTACCGCAACTAGAGAAAACCCACACGCAGCAACGAAGACCCAAATGCAGCCAAAAAACCCCAAAAAACCAGAAAGAACACATGCAGAAACACTCCAAGCTGTAGTTTTTTATCATTGCAGGGACGGTTACTAGGCTCCACCTGTGGTGAGTAGATTTTTACAATTTAGGGTTATAGTGTCCTTGGTAAACCATGCAAGCAGAATTAATCCTCAGCCTAGAGTGTGCATTTGTCTTTTAATTGGAAGTAAAGAGTGATTTTTCTTCACTCTCCTCCGCTACCTTCCTCTAGGGAACCAGCTCTCACTCCTGCCCGAGGCTTAACCTCGTTCATCTCCTCATCGGGAGGTGATGCATTCTCTTTGCTGAGCTAGACTTGGTCCAGGGCGTGGATGCAAGCCCGTGCCCGGTAAGGTGAGGAGTCTTCTGGAAAGGGCAGCTGAGGGAAGCGCAGCATCTCGATATTACGGTCCACGTGGCTGAAGTCCTGGGATGCCCTGACAACATGGGGTTGAGAGTAGGGACCCTAGCTTCTGGTGTTTTCTGTAGTTTGCTCTGTGCCGCAGAAAGCAACCCCTCCCCAAGAGCACAAGGTCGTTTCCAAGTGTCACTGAGGGGGAATCTCTGCTTGATGGAAACATACTTTCTTTCTCAACAACAGTCTGTAGGCCTTATTAATCCTGTTCATAAGCACTAAGGGTTCTGTATCAGAGCTGATGGACGTCTGCATCCTATTCCAGAAAAAGTAAACTTTCTTTACTACGATAGAGTTAAAAGTAACCTATAAAAAACTCACTCAGCAAATTTTCTGATAACTAGAACTCAGTTAACCAGCATCACACATTTATAATACAAATGATCTTTTGAATAATCTCCATTAGTCAATAAAAATCCTTAAAATACCTTTGAAATGAAAGCTGAGATTATTGTGTGTGTGTGTGTAGAGAATTACCTTTAATTGCATTACCAACTTCTAATGATTTACACTGGCGTTCTAACTTAAATATGCTTGACATATATTAGCATACATATTATATATGCTTAACTTAAGGTTTTTAAGAGCATGCCACTTTGTTGCTGTGCTGACTGAAGAGGATACACGCTGTGTTTCTGTCAGGGTTCAGGAAGTTGGCGTCTTTATCCTCCACATCCTTCTCGAGCACAGAGTCGAGAAATGGGTTTCCAGAGGTGGCCGCATGTGTGGGTTCAGTCCAGGTCAGAGCTGGCCCTCGACAGAGCCGGGCTGGACGGTGCTCTGTGTGCTCCCTGTTGCTGGCTCACCCATGTGTGCCCGGGCGCATCAGGAGAACAGCCCCCGTCTGGTTTCTACTAGCCAGGGCTGTGCACTCCGTTTCTGCCAGCTTGTGAAACCTTTACCCCACCTCCCGTTCATCCCACTCACCAAGCTCGCCGGGGCCCCATCACTTCCAGTAAAGGAAAGAGTCCCGGCAGCAAAGGCATGACCTGCCTTCTCAATGGAGGGGAGCTTGTCTTTCCCAGACAGGCCAGCTGTGTGTCCCATCATTGTGGGAACATGATACATCTTTTATGTTTTAATTTATGCATCTTATCAAGTGTCTTCTCTTACTCAACCATGTTCCTGTTTCAACTCCTCTCTGGCGAGGTTGCTGTTCGGTAGATCTTCAATTATTAAGTAATGGGGTCTTTGTGTATACTCAGGATTTTAATTTTGTTTATACAGAGCAAGAGTCTTTTATTTGGGTGGTAAATCTTCATCTGCCTTTATGAAGGCTGACAGAGCCTCTCTAGTAGGGAGTGGAAGAGAGCAAGCCATGCAGCACAAGCATCCCGGAGTTAAATGCCTCTGCATCCTTCGTCTTCCTCTGGTCCAGGCCAATCCACGATAACTGGAATATTTCCCAAGTAAATGATACGGATCAGTATCGTATGCGGCCAGCTTTCAACAATCCACAGTAAATGGCAGAAAACATGAATAATTTAATCCACTCAGCTGGCTGAGGGCCACCAAGCAGGTGATCCCCACATTCCCTAGAGGAGCACAGCCCTCGCTGAGCACCCCAGTGTCAGTGTGGCTCCCCTCTCCCCTGCCCCGGGATTTGGGGACCCAGCCGCGGCCACCTGAGCGCCGCGAGGAGTGTCATCTTGTCACCGGCTGTGGTCCCAGGTCTGCTGACCTTACTGTGCCAGAAGTTATTAGACGCCAGAGAGGAAGAGTTTCGAGTGTAGCTCCAGCGTGTGTAGACTCCATCCGGAAAGTATGGCTTGCGGCCGCAGTCGCCCACCCACGCCCTTTGCTTTCCTTCTTGGCAAGTGGTGTTGGGAAGGAGCGAGGGAGACAGTAATACCGCAGTTATACCAGCCTGTGACGCTACTGACGGGAAAGTCGCAGCCTGTGTGTAACATGGCACGGGCGCGTTTAGTATCTCCACTTCGTCCCTTTGCCCCGATGTTTTTTCCGCCGTCCCGCGCAGCACGCGGTGCCCTGGTTCCCTGACCAGGGATGGAACCCGCGCCCCTGCAGTGCAAGCGCGGCATCTTAACAACCGGACCGCCAGGGAAGCCCTGCCCAGATTATTGGAGCTTGACAGTAAACCCCTTTTACACGTCATGCCTCTTTTTAAAGTGTAAAGACTGAGCAGATCCTGAGTAACCGGAGATCTAGGTCCTTGGTCTTTCCTTCTTCAACACTTTGGTCGACTCAGGTGGGACACAGAAGGCGGCGTCATTTCCAATCACGAAGGCAATCCGCATGATTACGGCAGTATTTGGCAGTACTTTGATACACTAGAAAACAACATGGAAATCAAATTACACTTAACAAGGGGACGTAGCAGAGCCTGCAGTTGAATTTAAAGAACAAGGACAGTCAGTGGGCACCAGCAACGGGACGGTGCTTCCTGTGGAGGAGACGCGGAGCTGGGGGCGCTGGCCTCGCGTGGACCCAATGCCATGGTCGCCAGGACCGCTCGGCTGGCAGGGGTTTCTTCCCCGCAGGCTCAGGGCCGAGCTGGGGAGGTGGGGACGCGGCTCTCCTCTGTGGCTGGCGACAGGGCATTGCAAGTGTTTTGCATGGTGCATTTTAAGAGGGATCTTGACGATTTAGGAACTCCAGGGCAGCGTGTCTAGGATGGGAAGACTGTGGAAAACCTCAGATACGGGATAGTGAAAGGCAGTAGGAAAGTTTGGCTGGAGAGAATAGCCTCAAAAGTACCTGAGAGCTGTCTTCACACATCGGAAAGGATTTTTATCTTATACACCTATCACTGTTTACTTTATGTTGCTCAAGAGGGAAAAATTAGAATTAGCGGGCTGTGGGAAGGCAATTTGGCTTGCATCCGTATTTCTAGAAGTGTGGCATACATGCCACAGTGGGTACGAGAGACTTTCTTACCTTCATTTTTAAAATTTTATTTCCGGATTGTTTTAGACTTACAGAAAGGTTGGGGGAAAAAACCAAAAACCCAAATATAGAGAATTCATGAACACCCTTCACCTAAACAGCGTACGTAATCGTAGTGCAGTTAGCAAACCATGAAGTTCACATTGGTGCAGGACGATTAACCAAACTACAGACCTTATTCAAGTTTCACCTGTTTTCCCACTAACATCCTTTTTCTGTTCCTGGATCTAATCCAGGACCCCACATTGCACTTAGTCCTGGTGTTTGCTTAGACTTTTCCAGTCTATGAGGCTTCCTCAGTCTTTCCTGACCTTGGCACTTTTTTTTTTTTTTAGTAAATTTATTTATTTTTGGCTGTGTTGGGTCTTCGTTGCTGCGTGCGGGCTTTCTCTAGTTGCGGCAAGTGGGGCTACTCTTCCTTGTGGTGCACGGGCTTCTCATTGCAGTGGCTTCTCTTGTTGTGGGACACGGGCTCTAGGCGCATGGGCTTCAGTAGTTGTGGCACGCGGACTCAGTAGTTGTGGCACGCAGGCTCAGTAGTTGTGGCTTGCGGGCTCTAGAGCTCAGCCTCAGTAGTTGTGGTGCATGGGCTTAGTTGCACCACAGCATGTGGGATCTTCCCGGACCAGGGCTTGAACCCATGTCCCCTGCATTGGCAGGCGGATTCTTAACCACTGTGCCACCAGGGAAGTCCCGACCTTGGCACTTTTAAGGAGCAGTGGTCAGTTATTTTGCAGAAGAACGTCACTCAATTTTGGTTGTTCAGCATTTTCTGTCATGAGGTTGAGGCCGTGCATTTTCGGGCACGAATGTCACAGAGGTGATGTTACACTTTCTTAGCGCATCCCATCGGGGGTCCATGATGTCAGGATGTCTCATTACTGGTGATATTAACCTTCATTCTATCTCTGGATGAAGGTGGTTTCATCCCCTGTAAAGTTACTGGTTTTCTCTTCATGATTAATACATACCTTGGGGGAGATACTTTGAGACTGTGCCATATCCTACTTCTCCTTAAACCTTTGCCTACTGATTTAGCATCTATTAGTAAATCTTGCCTGAAATATTTTTCACTGTGGTATATACTTAATGATGATTTTGTCTTTCCCTCATTCATTTTATACTTACTAATTAGAATTCATCTGCAGGGAAGAGCTATTCTTTCTCCCCCAATTATTCAATTATTTTTGTTTTGGTTAGCCTCACAGGTATTTATTCTGTGGATTACAATCCACTGCTATTGTTATTTATTTTATTGCTTGAGCTGTTTCAGCTTTGGCCGTTAGGAACTCCTTCAGGTTGGTGCTATTTTTTTTTTGATGTGCCCTTGTCCTTTAAAAAAAAGCACAACTCTTTCTTATTTTGGGTGCCAGAAAATGTTTAAGGCTCAGCTTATATTTTCCTTGCTCCATCCCTGAATCAGCCACTTTCCACGGAGCCCAGATTCCTTTAATGGGAGAATGATATTTAGAAACCAGTATCTAGGGGCTTAGATGTAGTCTTGCTGGTAGGGTGCCATTGTTCTCAGCAGACATAGCTAGGAAATGTATATATTATATACATATTTATAATGTGTACATTATAAAATACATATTTTATGTATGTGGGTAAATGTATATATATTTGTATTTACATATATATACACACATCTATGTATATTTCTGTATCTCTATCTGGATATGTATTAAAAACTGTGCATTCATACTAATAATTCCATTGCTAATCCAGCACCCCTGGGTTCATTGTAGCCTTCTCCCTTTCTTTACTTGTAATTTTTCTTCATTAATAGAAAGCTGGCTCTCATTATTGACAATATATTTACCTATTTATTCAATCCTAGTATGCCAATAAAGCTTCAAAACTGGTAACCCTGCGAGAAACAGATTTACTAACTAGAGTCAGTAATTGCATACAGCCTCTTTACTTTAAAAGAGGTACTTTTAAAGAGGTGGCCTCTTCTCTTTTCTCTTTATCCTTGATGTTCTGCAGTTACATTGTGATATGTCTGGATATGGGTTCTTTTTCTGTCAATCCTGTGTGGCGTTTGGTTGGATTTTCAAATCTAATTCATTTCATGCCTTGGTTCTGAAAAATTCTGTCTTTAGTTCAAATATTGCCTCACTATCATTTATTTTAACACTCCAAATCTGGAGGATGTATGAGTGTTGGATCTTCTCAGTCTACCTTCATTCTCCTTTACTGGTTTTCATAGTTTTTGTGTCTCTGACTCTGCGCTGCGGTCCAGGTAATTTTTTTGGTTCTGTCTCATAGTTGATGAGTGATTTTTCATCAGTGGCTCACTGTTTAGTGATCTACTGAGTTTTTCCATAACTACTTTTCATTTCCATAATTTCTAATGGGCTCTGTCATTAGCCGTTTAAGTTTCTAGTCAGAATAGTATTTTCCAGGCTTACTCAGGATGGTTCTGTCCTTCAGTGGCTATGTTACTCTTTTGTAATACAGTTCTGTTCGTTTGTTATTGTTTGTGTTCCATTTGGGTACCCTCTCCCTGACATGCTTTTTGATTTAAATTTCAAACTTACTGTTTGGGCACATGAAATGTTACTATGGTTCTAAGACTCAGAGCTACCCAAGAACAAGCTCAGCAGGGCGGGGCTCCCGCCTCATCCCTGGTGCCAGCCGCCTTCTGGCCAGCCCCTTCCCACCCACTGTCTTCAGCTTCTGATATATCCTCCCAGTATTTCTCTTGCACAGATGAGCAGAGAGGTGTATAATGTCTTATATCCCCTTCTTTCTTACATGCAGGATAGCAGATCATAGATATTCTTTTGCAGTTTGTCTTTTTACTTCACGGTATATCATGGAAATCACTGCAAGCCAGGGACCCTCCTCCTTTTTACCGCTGCATGGCACTCCACTGCCTGGAGAGTACCATGTTTGTCCGACCACTCTCCATCTAGGTTGTTTCCAATACCTTGCGCTTTAACCAGTGCTGCCATGAATAACCCCGTGCAGTTTTTACTTTTCACACGCTTGTTGCTGTGCCTGGAGGGTAGATTCCTAGAGGTGTAGTTTCTGGGTTAAAAAGTGAGCTTTGTTGCATACCGCCAAATTTCCCTGCAGAGTGTGCACTCCCATCAGCAACGTGCCTGTTTCCTACAGCCTCACCAACAGAGGCCGCATCACACTTTAAAAATTTTGCCAGCCTGATAGATGACAGTGGTATCCTGATATTGTCTTAATTTTCACTTCTGTAAATATAAGTGAGTTTGAGCTTTTCCTGTGTTTGGAGGCCATTTTTATAACTTTGTCTGTTCATGTCTTTTTTTCCTATTTTTCTCTTGGGTTTCTGGTTCTTTGTCCCTCAATTTTTATGAGAGTTTCATGTATTAGGGTTGTTAGCTCTTCTCTTGTGGTGTATGCTGCAAATACTTCCCTCCAACTTGTAGTTATCTCTTTACTTTGTTTAGGGTTTGGTTTTGTTTTGCCCTGCAGACATCTTTATTTTTAAATAGTCAAATTTATCCATTTTTGTTTTGTTGCTCTGGATTTTGAGTCATAGTTAGAAGGTGTTTCCCTACACCAAGGTTCAAGAAGCATCTATTCGCATTTTCTTCTAGGAATTATAGTTTCTTTTCTCTTTTACATTTAGCTCCCTAATCCATTTGAGGTTTACTTTTGTATGTGGTATGGGATACAGATTGTATTTCATCTTTTTCCAAATGGCTGCCCGGTTGTCCCAGCACCATGTATTAAAGAGTCCATCTTTATCCCACTGGCTCGAGATGCCAGATTTTCATACACATTCAGGTTTCTTTCTGAACTTCTGTCCCATTGGTCTGTTTGTCTGTTTATCACCAGTACTACCCCTCCTTTTTCTCATTGAAGTATAGTTGATTTACAATATTGTGTTAGTTTCAGGTGTACTTGTGAATTTTTTTTTCAGATTGTATTCTTTTGTAGGTTATTACAAGATATTGGGTATAATATCTTGTACTATACAGTAAATCCTTGTTGCTTATCTATTTTAAGCACAGTAGTGTGTCTCTGTTAATCCAGTACTCCTACTTTCCCCCCCACCTGTGGTAATTTGTTTTCTGTATCTGGTGGGTCTGTTTCTGTTTTGTATATAGATTCATTTGTAATATTTTTTTAGATTCCACATATAAGTGAGGTCATACAGTATCTGTCTTTCTCTGTCTGACTTACTTTACTAAGCATAATATTCTCTAGGTCCATCCGTGCTCCTACAAATGGCAATATTTCGATATTTTTAATGGCTGAGTAATATTCCATTGTGCATATACACCACATCTTCTTACGTCAGTCGTCTGTTGACGGGCACTTAGGTTGCCTTCCATGTCTTGGCTATCGTAAATGTGGTGCTGTGAACATTGAGGTGTGTGTATCTTTTTGAATTTGAGTTTTCATTTTTTCTAGATATATACCCATGAGTGGAATTGCTGGGTCATATGGTAGTTCTCTTTTTATTTTTTTAAGGTACCTCCATAATGTTTTCCATAGCGGCTGTACCAATTTACATTCCCACCAACAGGGTACAAGGGTTTCCTTTTCTCTTACACCCCCTCCAGCATTTGTTATTTGTAGACTTTTTGATGATGGCCATTCTGTAACTCTATTGGGTAACATAATACCTCTAGGACAATGGTGAACCGAAGTGGAGACTGGGCATTCTTGCTTTGTTCCTGATCTTAGTGGAAATGCTGCTAGTCTTTTTCCAATAAATAAGATACTGGCTTTAGGATTAAGCTATGTATATTTTTCCATGTTAAGAATATAACACTCAATTCCTATTTTCTTTAGTTTTTATAAATGGGTTTTAATTTTGTCAAAGGATTTTTCAGCATCCATGGAGATAATATTATTTTTTCCTTAGCTTTATTAATACAGTGAATGATATTAATGGATTTCCTAATACTGAACCCAACTTTCGTTTCTAGAAAAATATCCTACTTGGTCATGATATGTGATTGCTTAATGTGATATTTAATTCTATTTGTTAATATTTTATGTAATATTTTTGCATTGAAATTCATAAGTGATACTGGTCTGCAGTTTTCTTTCTTTGTTCTGTTTATCTGATTTATCAGAGTTATACATGCTTCATAAAAGGAGTTGGAAAGTTTCCTTCCTTGTCGGTGCTCTGGAGTAATTTCTGTGTAGTGCACTGGAATGATCTGATCTTTGAAAGTTTAGTGGAATTCCTCTGTGGAACTGGCTGGTCCTGGTGCTTCTTGTGGGGTACTTGCTCATAACCCTTTCTGTTTTTTTCTCTATGGCAGTCATCTGTTTAAGTTTCCTATCTCTGATGGGGTCAGGTTTTGTCATCTGAATTTTCTTAGGAAGTTATCCATTTTGTCTACATTTTCAAATTTGTATAGAAATCTACAAAATAGTCTCTTACAAGTTTTAAAATTTCTTGTGTTTCATTTTATTTCCCTGTGTCATTTCTTATTTTCTGTATTTGTGCTTTTTCCCCTTTTTTTCTTGGTTAAGTTAGCCAGTGGATTGTCTGTTTTGTTAATTCCTCTCTCCCCACCCCCAACTCCCCAGGATTTACATCTACTATTTTTCGATGGAAAAAAACCCTCTACTTCATTAATCAGCTTTTCCCTCCATTATTTCCTTCCTTGTGTTTTCTTTTGGGTTACTGTGTTGTTCTTTTCCTAGTTTTTATGAGCTGAGGTTTTATTAATTTATTAATTTTATTCTTTCATTTTTATTGGTAACATGTTAGTATAATGAAGTTTTCTCTGATAACTGCTTTAAATCCATTGCATAGATTCTGATAGGTAGTGTTTTCCTTGTAGGTTCTTGAGAAGAATGTGATTCTGTGTTATCAGTGTATGAAGTTCAGTACATAGCCGTAAGATCTACCTTGATTGAGAACGCCATTTAGATCTTCTGTCTTCTTCTTACTTTTTGGAACCCTTGCTCTGCCTTGTACTGAGGATGGTATATTAAGTCTCCTATGATTAGCATGATTTTGTCTCCTTGTATCTCTGTATTGTCTTTGCTTCGTAAAGGTGGTGGTTATATTGTTTGGTGCATAGATGTTCATGAGCATTAAGTCTTCACTGTGAACTATGGCTTTTAGCATTAAATATGTCCTCTGTTGTATTTAATGCTTTGTGGCTTGAAATCTACTTGGTCTATTCCTTCTTTCTGTTTTCATTTGCCGGTATATGTTTGTCCATTCTTTTTATTTTTAGCCTTTCAAAATCATTTTATTTTAGGTGTGCTTCTTGTATACAGCATATAATTGGGTCTTGTTTTGTGAACCAAATTTAAAACCTTTCTTTAAAAATAGGTGAGTTAAGCTCATTAACATTTGACATGACTGATTTATTTGCGTGCAACTCTATCATAATATTCCATAATTATTTATATTTTCTTATATTTGCTATTTCTTTATGCAATCTGTATTCTTTGCTTTTTTATTGAGATTTTTTATTTTGGATTTAGGAGGATTTGTATTTTCTAGTGATTAGTTTTGTATTTAAACCTATTTTAATGTCCTTAGTAATCGGTTTTATCATTTAACTCTTTACTGTCTGATTTATCAATTTTTTCCCAGTATTGTTTAATATGCTCCTGTCACTTATACAGTATTGGCCTATACACAGTCTGAATTTCTCGTAGTGTTTTCTCGTGTTTTTTCTTTCTTTTTTTTTTTGTGGTATGTGGGCCTCTCACTGTTGTGGCCTCTCCCGTTGCGGAGCACAGGCTCCGGACGCGCAGGCTCAGCGGCCATGGCTCATGGGCCCAGCTGCTCCGCGGCATGTGGGATCTTCCCAGACTGGGGCACAAACCCGTGTCCCCTGCATCGGCAGGCGGACTCCCAACCACTGAGCCACCAGGGAAGTCCCCACAGTCAGAATTTTTCCTCTTTCCCTCCCCCTTCGTCTCTCATATTTTAGTTGAATTATTTCTGCTTTGTCAGAGTATTTAATATTTGCACATTAGTCTTTTGACCTAATCCCACCTTTATTTTAAATTTAGTCTTAGATGTACATCTAAATACTTTCAAATGCTTACAAAAAATCCTTATGCTGGAATTTTCCCAGTCATCGCTTGGTGAGATAAAGCTTACCTTCACGTGAATCCTCAGGAAGGGCTGATGGGTGTAGTATTCTCTAAATTCTTGTATGTTGAAACTCTTTTTCTGTAATCTTGATATTTGAAGGACAGCTTGCTGGATTTAAAATTCTTATTTCATATTTTCTTTCCTTGAGATTGAAAAGAATGTTTCTCCATTGTCATCTTACTTGTATGTTGGTTTTGAAAAACCTGATGCCAGTCCAGTTCCTTTGCACTTTCATTGATCTGCATGCCCAGGGGCCTTGAGGATTTTATCTTTATCTTTGAAATCTCCTAGTTTTATTAGGATATATCTCAGCGTTGATCATTCTGGGTTAATTTTCCTAGGTGCCCTGTGAGCCTTTTCATTTTAAGATTCAGTCATTTTTTTTGTTTTGGGGAAGTTTTCTTAGGTTACAGTTTTAAACATTAGCTTTGCTCCATTATTTTGTTTTCCTCTTTTCAGAACTCTGATTTATGAACACTATTCCTTCTTTGTCTTCCATTTCCACTGCTTCCTTTCCTACCCTTTTTTTTCCCTTTATGTTCTTTTCCTTCTCTTGGTTGTGCTCCTGTCCTTCTTTAGTGCCCTTTATTTTCACTTGAATTTATTCTCCTTATTGCATTTTATAATTTATTCCTCATTTCTGAGATAATTGTGCTTTTTCCTTCCATTACTTTCCTGAACTCATTCAAGTCTCTCTTGGTTTCTCCTTGCTTTTGTCCCTTTCTGTTTTTACATTTCTAATTCAAGGTGGTTTTTCATATCTTCAAATGTTTGTTTGAGCGTTTAAGTATGTTTTTAGACTGTTTGAATTACAATCTTCTTTTGATTCCTGGTTGTTTTTCAGGAGGGATTTTTATGTTAATGCGTGTTTTGTAAAGATTGCTGGTCTAATGGCCGTTCTTCTGTTAATTTGGCTGAGTCCAGGTATAGCAGGTGTCTGTCTGTCTGTTTTGGTGATGGACAGGGGAGGGTGTGAGGCTCCTGGTATTATGGTCCTCGTGGCTTGCAGGACCCTAACTTCCCCTCTTTCTCCTTCTCACCACCCAGCACCCAAGGGGCACTCCCCCAACTCATTTGCCTGTTTCCCTCTCAGGACCTGTGAGTTTGGAGGAGAGCCTCTTTAAATGGCGTCTGTTTCCACGGTGTGGACTTTGGAGGCCCTGCCCCGAGTCTGTGCTCCAGGGCTCAGGCTCCCCCCGAGCTGCCGTGTCTGGGTGGGCTTTCCGGGGGCAGATCACTCACACCCTCACTGGCGTCCCCGCTCCGTCCAGCTCACAGCTTCTGCCCTTGCTCAGCATGGAGCCACGCTGGGGGTGTGGGCTGGAGTAGAGGGGACCCCGCACTGGGGTTTGGTGGCTTTTCTTTCTCACTGGCCGTATTCTCAGATGTCAGTGTTCTCTGATTTCAGGTTGTGCCCAGGGTGTGGTTCAGTGCAGAAGTGACTGTGACCTTTCTGTATTTCCTGGTGTTCAGGAAGAACTGTAGGGAGAGGGGTGACTGCCTCTGCCCTTGTCTCAGCCGCATGGATTCCACACTTTATTTACCCCAGGATATTATTCTCAATGGTTTAAGGGGCTCAGATGTCAACGTTTTCCATTTTCATCCTCAGGTATCTGTTTTAAGGCATGTTAGGGAAGAGTAACCCTGGCACTCTAAACCCATGATGGGAGGTTTCTATCAATATATTAGATAAATCCATTAAGTAAAAAAAAGTCAATTTAGAAAACCATAAATAAATAATAGGACAGATAATGAACAGATTTGGCCCCAGTCATGACGATGGTTTGCCAGTGACTGAAGAGGGTGTGCAGGCCGCCCGTGTGCTAGGGTGCTTTCTGACTCAGGTGGGAGCTGTCCACCAGCGGGGCCGCCCTCTGGCCCAGGGACCCAGGATGGAATGCTGGCGCTGGCAAGGGGTGGACCTCCTGACCCTCAGCTCTGTGTCACTGAAAACATCGTTACCCCGCAAAGTACACAGTCTTCGCACTTAGAGAGTGAACCGTTTTTCTTTAGCATTGGAGGGTTGCTTTTGTAATTCATCTTTAGTTCATGGAGAAGCAAAAGCCAAATGCTGACTTTCCCAAAGGTTATCAGTTATGGGCTGTGTGTGCAACTTTTGAAATAAATAAAATTAGTTTACTCTTCAGTGTCAGTAAGACAAAGAATTATCCACATGTGAATTATTCATATTGTATTAAGAAAGTATTTGCCTTGATACCAGGCAAAATGTATTGAAGCATATAACCAGTTTCTTGAACAAAATTTATAGGTTTTGTACATTTTCAATATCAATAAACCAGTCACAATAGTTTATTACAAGAGTTTCAGCCAAAATTGTTTAAAATGACTATTTTAAATCCGTAAAGCTAAGTAAATGTCAGACAATGCTAGAAATAATGAGGTTAAGTGTAATTGATGGTGTTTATTCCCGGAAGATAAAGTTTAAAGTCATCTCCTCAAATGTCCTATAAACTTTCCCAGCTCCACAGGGGTCTGTCTTTGCAGCTGAGGTTCTCAGAAAGCAAATTCAATTAGAGTGTCGTGTGCTTTCCGAGGCCATCTCAAGTGAGATTTTGTTTGTTGCAGAAACGGGCATGCAGGAGATTAGAAGCAGCGGCGCAGGAGTGGGGCTGCCCCCAGGTGAAGGTGCGCGTGCCCGCATCCTGGGGCAGCAAGGAGCCCGAGTCACCAGATGCCCAGCCCAGAGGCCACCTCCCTGCACCGAGGCCAGACGGTGGCCAGGGGCGACCAAGCGTGGGGGTAGGTTTCTGCTCCCACCAAACCAGCCTTTAAACGTCTAATGAAAAGTGTAAATAACCACCGTTCTGATTCACCTGCCGCTGTGATTTGTTAAATAGGTTCCTCAGGACGGTGGAAAGAGCTGGGCCCAGCCTTGCCCAAGATGCATTGCGGGGGAGTCTGTAAGTACATTAACCTTCTTGCTGTGACATAAAAGGTAGACTTGGCCTTAAATATTAGATCCATAAAACAAAGTCATAAAAACAGCAGATACGTTTTTAAGGAATGAGGGATGTAAATAAAAAGGTGCAGATAAGCTTTTCTTAGCATTCTACCCGGCTGCAAACTAATTTGTTTCTAGCTTCAGACTGGAAATAGAAATTGAATATACATTTTAAGTTCTTTCGAAAACACAGGGTTCAGGGAAGGGAACAGGTCTCTGGATATGGTTAAAATAGAGGTTATTTGAGTACATCTTAGAGAAAAGTCCTAACCTCATTTACTTATGCAAATAGGAATCAACGTTGTTTTTTCTCTTTTCCCTCTTTAAGCTTTTCTTTCATGTTTGCATAAACTTCACACAAACCACAGATTTCAGAAGGAGAAACACAGTATCCACACCATTAATTCAAAGTAAAGGGAGGTCTTAACGTGACCAGAGTCAGATTCTCAGTCTCCTGTGCTGGGCAGAAAATCGTAAAGTGTGCGTTAGCATCACGATACCCTTGTTACTAATTCTGAACTTGTTCTAAAAACAAGTTAATAGGTTTGAAACCGCTGTAATTCTTGGTTTTTGTTTTTTGGGTTTTTTTTTAATTTTAAATTTGCAGCCTTCGTATTGCAGTAAGATAGAATTGTTTAATTTCCACATAGAAAGCAGGAGTGTCTGTGTGTGTGTGTGTCTGTGTGAGTATTTTCAGGATTGCCCCCTAAAGATCTTTAGAGAAACACATTGCTGTTTTTGATAAGCAAAAGACTGAGTCAGTAAACTATAGTCTTCACGTGCTGCATTGCAGGCAACTTGCTTTATAGTGAGGGGCAATGACTCTGTTTTAAACTGAGGCCTAGAACTGTGTCAGTTATCGCCCATGCGAACCTCTGACTCTGTGACGTCATCAGACAGATATGAAGACAAAGGTTGGTGGCAGACCTGCCCCAATGTGCTTCTCTACTTTTTGTCCTCTATCTTCCGGGAACTTTCCGCAGGTTGTATTGCGTTTTGTGGTGTAATCCTGAACAATGGTGAAATCAAAGATCCAGCAACTTGAACTTACTGTATTTCGGTTGATTCACTGTAACTGCCAAACATGCCCTGGATTTCAAGTACACGGTGCGACCCCATTATGGGTAGATTGCATTGATGCTGGTGACTAACCAGGACCTTCCTTGTTCTTATCCCATTTCCATGGAATGTATCTTTCAAATCCCCCATCTGCTGGGCAAACAGTTGGAACGTAATGTGGGTTCTTCATGCTCTGAGAGGTCGTCTTCTGGCACGAAGGGCTTAAAGAAAAAAAATTTGGCCCAAGCAGCTGATTGGATCATTTAAGCTAATGTTCTGTTTGAACAACAGTACCTATTTGATTAGGGTTTTCCTTCCTTTGTAATTCCCCAAGCTTGCCTCTGTATGTTTCCTAGGAGATGAATCTGCGCACAGAAAACCTATATTGATATGTAAATATATCATTTTTTTGTTAATGCTCGATATTCTTTTCATCTAAATTTCAGAAAGTGACTTTAAAAAATCAGTTTCCCTTTATTTGTAGTTATTCTCAATAAAATTTCACCCAAGCTTGGGTGATTTAATATTTACACCCACTACTTCTAAAAGTCTTATGTAAATAAAGATTGAAATGTGAATTTGAAAAGTCACACCTCTTGATATTTGAACAGACTATAGCTGCATATATCTTCTTTTTCTAATAATATGGCTAGTTTCTCTCTTAAGCTTTTAAAATAATAAGACACTATTTTTGTATTCTAGAACATCAAAAGGCTCAGTGTTAAATAAAAAGCAAATAGTATTTTTAGAAGTGCAAGATCCCAGGGAGAAGTGCTTAACGGTAAATCACTGATGGGCAGCAATTCCAAATTTCAGAAGACTTTATTAAACACACAGCTCCATTCACAAGTGTGCCCCCCACTTCACACACAAGCCCGCCCTGTCCTGGCCCACAGTTCCCATAGCTGACCCGGGATGGCGACCTTGGCTCAAAGAGAAGCAGAGGTTACGTTGGGGAGTTTGTGTGGAATCCCTGACGGAAAACGTAGACCTGTGTTTCTCAGCTTGTTTGCTGCTTATCCCTGAAAACCTCCTTTGCATCCCAGTTCTCTGGGTATTTCTGACCTCAGCAGGGTATCAGCTGATCGATGGCTTCTGCTCTGAATTCTCACGTGGCTGTCTAAGCCCGCTGCCTGAGTTCCTGTTGTCTTTCTCCCGCGAAGCTTTTCCTTGTTGTTACCATGAGTCGTTGCTCACTATGCAAGGACTTTTTCTGTAGACCTTCTCAAACTCATTTTCCAGGCGGGCACACGAGTCTCCTGTTTGGCCTGTTCCAGCTCACTGTCGCGGGGATGACTGTTTCAGTCGTTGCTGACAGTTTCTTAGGGTGATCACTGTTCAGGTTCAACTCCTAGTACGAGTTATTATTTAGAAGCAACTCCTCTTCACCCTGAGTCACCCTGCTCATGTTACGGACAACTGGGGTGAAGCCATCCCCAATTGCGGTGGTGGGACATGGTGTTATGTCACTTGGGGTGTCCACCCCCGACCCCGGGGCGGGCTGCCCTCGCTGCTGTGCGCCGTCCAGGCTGCGAGGCCAGGCGCAGGGTGAAGGCCGCTGTCTCTAGCAGCCCCTGTCCTCCCACGGGTGGTCCCAAGGCCGGGCTGCGCCTTGCAGCCCGCTTCCTTCCCGGTCAGCTCAGCCCGCCTGGCACAGGGGCCCATGGCAGCCAGGTGTGCCATGGAAATCACGCTCTTCTTGGAGATTCTGCCCATTAAATGAAACCTAGTGAGACTGCGAGAGGTTCCATGATAACGAAAGGAAGATGCGTGAAAGCGGTGGGCATTGTCATGCAGGAAACTACGGGAAGAACAGAGTTAAGATGTTCGCTGGGGGGACAGCACCCCGTTTTCTGAATGGTACCTGGCCACTGATGCTCTACAGCTCCTCAGGGAAGGGGCCACCTTCAGACTTTATTGGGTCCGCGTGATGGTCACTTGTCTGTTTTCTCTCAGCTCCGTTCACCACGCTCGTCTCCCCTGCATCTCCCAGGGCATGGCTCCCTCCCCCTCCCCCGCCCAAGGCAGCCTCTCAGCCCCTCCCTCCGGTCCCAGCTCCTGCTGGGTGGCCAGCTCCGGGGCTCTGCAGTCACACCATCTCCTCCCTTTGTCCTCCCAGCCTGCAGGAGGGTGGGGCTTCTACTGGGGGAATATTTGCCTCCCTTCCCCTGTGTGGCTTCTCTTCTCCTCCATCACTTGTGAAGTTGAATCCCTGTGTACGAAATACCTAGATTGATTTCCCTTTTCTGACTGGACCCCACCTGGCTAATCATCTAAGGAGTGGACAAATCCTCCTGAAAACAAAGCCTTGCAGTTTTAAATGTAGGCCTGTGGGTCTTGGTTGCCCAGCAGGCTCAGCATTTAGGAGTGCCCACAGAGTGGAGAACCTGGGCGTTAAGTTGAAAAAGGTAGGCCTTATGTATTGCACATCACTGGTATTCCTTTGCTTCAATTTATCTCAGGTTATTGGGTTTTTAACCCAAGCTGGTAGTGAATTGCCACATAAAAGCCAACATGCAAAACATGATGTTTTGGGTATTGTGGACCACCCCCCACCCCCAATTCCCGACAGATTGATTTTGGATAACAGCCTGTTCGTTAGTGTTGAGGGCAAATACTAAGGGAGCAGCCTTAATAAGCTTCGATGTTATTCACTTTTTGACGTGGAAATCCTTTGCCGGACAGTGGTGTTGGGGGAGGGGAAGAAGAGAGGCTGGACGTGAGAGTAGACATTGCGGGGGGTGGGGGGTGCGGGCGGCACGTCCCAGCTGTTGTCTGGGCTCCGTTTTCCCTGTAGGGACGGCAGGAGGAGCCCAGGGATGATTATTCTGATTCTGAATGGATACATTTTTTTCCTTGTACTACTTCTTATCTCCAAATGGGTGACCTTTAAAATATTTGCCTTATTTTATTTACCTATCTGTCTTATTAGCCACTGCTTCCTACATCTGTAGCATCTGTAAATACTGCACTGAAACGGAATGGACCCGGGAGCTGGTGTAAACAGGATTCTCTCTCTCTCCTGGGCCCGGGTGTCAGGCAGGAGCAAGGGCCGAGGATGAGAAGGTAACACTGTGCTGTAGGTGAAGACAGATCTGTGTGCAGTGGGCTGGTCTTCGTGTCCTGTTTCAGCAACAGTTACTCCTCGTGAGTCCTTTACTCTTACGTCCTGAGAGAAGGAAACACAGTCATAGAGGGATCAACGGGAATTTCATTGATCATTCTGTAGGAATCAAATTTGCGCTCTGTGCGTTTTCCCTGAGGTCTGTCAGGGACCCCAGAGGTCACCGGTCTAACCCTGTCACCTTACAGATAAGGAAAGTGAGGTCCACAGGGGTTAAGTGACTGGCCTACTGTGCACCATGGCTGATGGGGAGGTGGCGGCCCCAGGACCGACAGCGCAGCCCTCTCCTCTTCCCGCTCTCCTGGCTGGTCCTGTGCTCATAGCCCGTGTGGCAGCAGCACTCCCGGACAGTGCACAGTGACGACCTGCTCTAACCCCTCTGAGGAGCACAGTGTGAGGTGGTGGGTCTTCGTGGATGTCGTTCCCAGACACAGTGAGAGCTTCCTGGCTGAGACGTAGGGCTGAATTATTCAAACGGTGGAAGAACAAGCCGGCCAAGAGAGGAGTTTGGCTGTGTCAGCGTAGCCAGACGTGAATCCCAAAATGGACGAGTTTGAATAGACCTGCTGCCAGAATCTTTGGATATAACTTCTGATGGTAAATGCTTTCTCTGAATATGGATGCCAGAAAAAGAGTTTAAAAATTTTTAACTGTGTTGTTGAGATCATTTCCAGGCTCTGAAGGAACAGATAGCCTTCAGGTGACTAGAAGAACAAAACTAAACCTTTCTCTAGGAATAAAATGTTATACTATGAGGAGACGGTGAAATGGATTTTTACAGAAAAGATAGTGTTTTAAGAAAAATGCAATTTAGATTTCCTACAAGCACGTTAGACTAAGCTAATGCAAATGTATCCCTTCCTGCTACATATAAAAACATTAGATATGTAGTTAATAATATAATAAGTGAAGAGAGAAGCAGAGCAGTGGATACAAACATATTCCTTTGTGGCTGTTGTTAGGTCTTAGCCTTTGTTGGGTTTGGTAGTAGAATGGACCCAGGGCATGGGGGCTAGAATGCTGATGTCCAGAGATAGATGAAACTTTGGCCAGTGGAGATGTGGGAGCTAGAATTTGGACCCTTCCCTAAAGTTCTCTGCCTTGAAGATCTGCCTATACCATAAAAGAGGATTAGAAGTTAAAGTACCGGTCGTACATGGGTGTGGGCTCCAAGTTTATTCTGTCTCAGTGCTACAAAAATCAAAAGTTAAAGCATGAACATAAAAATAGACACGGACTATTAAAGTCCTTAAAGCCTCGGTTAGTGGCAAAGTCAGAATCCACCTGGAGGGATGCTTCCACCATGCAGAGCGTACAGGATTCAGAGGTGAAACAGCTGGCACTGTGCGTAAGGTCACAATAGAGTGATATAAGCTATGTAAACAAATCTACCTTGGTGGGGCTGGGGGGTGGAGTCGGGGAGTGGCGTCAGGAACTCTTAACAAACAGGAGAATGCAAACCTGTAAGAATCTGAATTAATAGAAGAACCTGAAGTTCACTGTAAAGGTAAATATTTTAAGAATTTTAAAAATGACTTAAAAAGAAACAGAGCCATGATGCAGAAAAGGATGGTATGAAAAAGGAATTGGGAGGTTAAAAAAAAAAAAAGAAACAACTTCTAAAAATGAATGATACAGTCGTTGAAGTGAAAAAAAATTCTCAGGTTAGACACAGTTGAAGACAGAATTAGTGAATTAGGAAATTTATCTGGGGAAATCATCCAAAATACAGCAAGAGAGATAAAGAGATAAAAAGTGTGATTAGCAGTCAGAGGAAAGAATGAGAAGGTTCATTAGGGAATCTAGAAGGAAGGAATTTAGAATATGGGAGAGAAAAAGATAATGAAAAGATCTGATTTGAAAAGAGTAATGGCTGAGAATTTCCCAAAATTGAAGAAAGGCATTTGTAGCCAAGTAGTTTTGAAGAAGAACAAGGTGAGGGAGATCACCAATCAGATGTCAAGATATATTACAAAGCTGTAGTAATTAAGACAGTGTTATTGGCCTAGGGGTAGACAGATAGACAAGTGAATAAAACTGAGAGCTTCAGTTAACCAAACAATGTAGCTCCAGTGCATATATGGCAGCTGGATATATTACAGACAATGTGTTACAAGTCAGCTGGGAATGACCAGTTACTCTATAAATTGTGCTAGGACAATTGGCTCTCCACATGTGAGGAAAAATAAAATTAGATCTCTACCCCACACAAAAATCAACTCTGGGAAGTGGGGGAAAGGTAAAGAACCTAAATGTGGGGGAGAAAAACCCCGAAACAAAGAAACCTTTAAAACCTTCAGTAGAAAGTATAGGAGAATATATTTATGACGTTGGGAAGATTTATAAAAACTAATAAACCCAAAGGGAAAGGACTAACATATTTGACTATGCACATAAGACGCTGCGTATCAAAATTGCTCCTTCACTGTTTAAGAAGATACCCTAAAGCAGGGGGCACAATTGCAACACACAAAACAGAGCAGCAGATAAAGGGGTGAAGTACATGAACTGTCAGTTCAGAGAAGAGGACACCCGGCCAGCCAATAAATGCTAAGTGGAGATTCAACCTCTCTAATAATTAAGGGCGTGCAATTAAAGCACCAAAAATAAAAATGTCTGCTGATGTAAGTGTGGGTGAGGATGTGGACCTGAAGGGTCTGTCCACTTTAGTGGAGCCAGTATAACCTGGCATAGTGACTTGGAGAGCAGATGTCTAGTAAAGGTGATGGTGGGTGTCCCTGTGGCCTGGAAGTTTCAATACTAGGTACATATTCAGATGTGCCCAGGGAAATGTGTACAAAATAATTGTAGCATTGTTTGCTTAGCAGAAAGCCAGAAACCACATAGACGTCCATCAATAGGAGAATGGATAAATGAATTGGCTATATTTATTCAGTGAAATACACACTGCAGTGAGAATGGATGAACTCAGAAAAGGAAATTACAGAAGAAAATGACACCATTTAGATACAATTTTCAACAAGTAAAACGTTGATACATATTAACTAAAAGAATAAAAACGTTCCTGAGAATGATGGACTGAGTTCAGCATGAGAAGGTTATTCCTGCCTAGGGAGTGAGGGCTCAGATATGGTGCGTGTTTCAGTTATATCTGTAATATTTTACCTCTTAAGCTATGTGATGGATCATGGGGGTTGTTATATTGCTGTCTATACTTTTGTGTGTTTCTGAGAAGTCCTGGTGAGTCTTGGATGTGATGTATGTGCACATCCATCATGGTGAAACTGAAGAACATTAAAGACAGAATTCTGGAGAGCTGCGAGGGAGAAAGAACTGGTATCCATGAGGAAACAGGGACTTGAGTGACAACAGACCCCGCATTGTAGCAGACACCAAAGACCTTGGAATGACGCTCTGAAATGCTAAGGGGACTGTCCTGTGTGAACACGTGGCTGTGCTAGGCTCAGAGCTAGAATGACCAGTGAGTGCAGTGGGAATTCTCTTCCCCCCATAGTAATTCACTTGCCAAAACTGACTCTGGAAGAGAGAATGTAGACCAATCACAATGGAATAATTTGGGAATGTTCTCAAAAGCTACCATCCCAGATGGCTTTATAGGTTTAAAGAAATTCTACCTGAAGAACACATGGATGACTTGCATTAGAAAAATGACTACATTGTTTGGTCAAAGGAGGAGGGAAAAAAACAAATGATATCTTAATAGAGACAGAAACAGTGTTCAGTTACTCCAAATCACACTCATGATAAAACCAGAAATAGAAGGGTTTATCCTGGTAAGGTTTAAGGATCCTCACACTAGGTGGGCATTTCTGCTGATGAAGAGAAAAACACAAGTTTGTTTTCCGTCACCACTTCTGCTTACCAGGGTTTCTAACTCAGACAATTAAACAAGGAAAAAGAAACAATGGCAACAAGAATTGGGAAGGAAGAAAGCTAAATTGTTATTTCCTGATGATATTATTATCTACATAGAAAATCCAAGAAAATCTACAGATCAACTACTAGAACTAATATTCAACAAGATTGTTGAATAGAAGAAAAACATGCAAAAATAGGATGGATGAGTGGTTAAAGAAGTTGTGCTATACATACAATGGAATATTATTCACCCATAAAAAGAAGGAAATCCTGCCATTTACAGCAACATGGATGGACTTCGGGGCATTATGCTAAGTGAAGTAAGTCAAACAGAAAAAGACAAATATTGTATGATCTCTCTTATATGTGGAACCTTAAAAAAAAAAAAAAAGCTCATAGATACAGAGAACAGATTGGTGGTTGCCAGAAGTGGGGGGGGGGAGAAATTGGTGAAGGGGGTCAAAAGGTAAAAAGAAAACAGCAACAAAAATCTTTTTTAAAAGCAGCAGCAGCACTGGGTAAGTGGGCTCTTTAAGCTCCTGAGGCTCCTTCCAGGGCAGCCTCTTAAGACGTCAGCATCCCCTCCAAGGTGCCAGGATGTCCCTTCCTGAGCCCATGTCAATGAATTTGAGATAAAGCAAACTTATGTAAGAGAACAGCCTATATGTATTTTGGAGAGTCTGTCCTTAATGCCTGCTTTTGAAGTCCAGGAAAGCTGTGCCTACAATTTTTTTTGGTCTTAAACTCAAGACTTTTCCTAGAATATATACATTCATCCTTACACCCTATTTCTTTATTTTTGGCTGCGTTTGGTCTTTGTTGCTGTGCGCAGGGTTTCTCTAGTTGTGGTGGGTGGGGGCTACTCTTTGTTGAGGTGTGTGGGCTTCTCATTGCGGTGGCTTCTCTTGTTGCGGAGTACAGGCTCCAGGTGCATGGGCTTCAGTAGTTGTGGCATGCGGGCTCAGTAGTTGTGGCACGTGGACTCAGTAGTTGTGGCTTGTGGGCTCAGTAGTTGTGGCTTGCGGGCTCTAGAGCGCAGGCTCAGTAGTTGTGGCTCGCGGGCTCTAGAGCGCGGGCTCAGTAGTTGTGGTGCGCTGGCTCTAGGGCATGGGCGCAGGAGTTGTGGTGCGTGGGCTCCAGGGCGCGGGCTCAGGAGTGTGGCTCACAGTCTCTAGAGCGCAGGCTCAGGAGTTGTGGCTCGTGGGCTCTGGGGTGCAGGCTCTGGAGTTGTGGCTCATGGTCTCTAGGGCACAGGCTCAGGAGTTGTGGCTCGTGTCTAGGGCACAGGCTCAGGAGTTGTGGCTCACGGTCTCTAGAGCACAGGCTCGGGAGTTGTGGCGTGCGGGCCCCTATACCCTATTTTTAAAGTTGCCTGTTTGTCTCGCAAGCTCAACAACAGCTCCTCTGCAAAGCTCTTGATCCTTGTACATCTGGGGTGAGAGCGCTGCCTGTCGCACTGCTGTGGCTGGTGGAGCTGCGCCCTGCAGAAGCCTGGGCCTGGGTTCAGGCCTGTGTCTTCCTTCCCAGCGTGAGCACCTGACTCAGCCTCAGAGGAGTGGAGAAGGTTATGGGGTGTCATGTCACGCTACCTCCCCTGACTTCAGTGCTACCCACTTATCCTTTCCTTGGTCTAAATGGATTGCTTCCCAAACTTGATCCCTTTAAAGATATTCAGTAGGAGACTGATTATAAACATCGTGTGCTCATCGTTGTTTGAACTGCTCACCAGACGCTGTCGTTGGGTACCGATAAGTACTAAGCTTTGTTCGCGTTGGCCATGCTCGCCTCCTAGAAGGGCCCTAGCGGATTAGGCTAGGACACGTTCCAGCACACGGGAGCTACAGGACAATCTGGAACAGAGGTAAAACGTGACCGCAGGAACCAAGTCTTCTTTTCCTTGGTTTGCGCCCTGCTCTCCAGCACTACTTCAGACTTATACAGACAAATAATCCTTCCTAACAAGGTGGAAGGCCAGGTTCAAATATAGAATTCTTGAATTTCTCAGAGTGCCACGCCGGGACATGGTGGAACGAGGGAAAGCTGGCCCCTGGCCCACCCCCCTCCTCAGCTCAGGCCTTGTCCTGCATGACAAGGGGCCTTGAGCACGTGCACGTGGACACGTCCACCCCATCCACGTTCCTGCTCCCACATCTCCACACCCCTCTCCAGCAAGCACCCGGCCCCTGGGCATCTTTCAGGCTTGCAGCAATCGCACTAGTGATGTGCTGTGATCTCAGGAGAATGCACCTGCAGGAGAGGCTGGCCTAGCCAGGGGACAGGCTCTAGAAGGGGACAGGGCCTTTGGATGGGAACATCCATGGAGAGGTACGGCCAGAGGGGTCCCTCTAAAGCATGAACCCAAAGCAGGGGCTCAGTGCCCAGACATCCCCCATCAGACGTGCCTCCAGTGGCTGGTCCCTGCCACCAGGTGTGTCGGAGTCTGAGGACGTCAGGCCTCACATCTGTATCAGGGACAGGACAGGTCCTCTGTGGGTGCCCCTGGGGGTCTGAGCTTTGAGGGGGGCTTTGAGAGGAACACTGACAAACTGGACTGTGGGGAGAAGAACATGGTGATGTGGGAACTTGAAGTCGGGTCAGGGAACAGAGATTGGGTGGAAGGTTTAAATGAGTGGTTCCTTTGTGTGGGAGGTTCTAGATCTCAGTCCTCTTGTTGCTGTGTCTCGCGCGTCCGATTGTCCTAAGTCCTATTTGTTCTGCCTTCAGCGTGGCTTCATGTACACCCCACCCAAGCAGGCGGGTGGGGATGGGGGCAGGAACGAGACATCTCACTGAAGACCTTTTCAACAAAAAGAACTTTTTTGACCCACGTGGTGGTGTTGACGATGATGATGATGAAATTAATTAAAAAGAGTCGCTCGTCTTCTCCCCGCCCCTCCCCCCCAGTCCCAGTGTCTCTCCCGAGAGGCCCGTCTTCTCTGCAGCCTTGCCTGCTGACCTGTCCCCTCCTCTACCTCTCCCGCGGCCCCTCCACAGAGCCTCCACGCTCTGTCTGGCCTCTTCCCCGCCTCCCCACCGGGGGCCCTGCTGCTCAGGGGCTCCTGACAAGAGTTTCCGGCCAGAGAAGTTCGGGAAATGCTGCATCCTTTCCCCACCTTTGGAGGTGTGATGTACATTAGACTGTTGGTCCCGAGAATCAAGTGAAGAGATGGGTTTGATTTTGCTCAGCCTAGTATTTCTAGAACGTCCTTTTGTCAAGGGACGCCTGTTATACATGTGCTTCTGAGACTGTTTTGGAAAACACAGGTCCATTGAACAAATCCAGCCTCTGTATTCATCGTGGTCTTCAGGACCTTTTGCAGCCTGGCCCAGCCTGACCTCCCCTGACCTTCCAGGCAGATCTCCCGTCCCTGTCTCTGTGCACCATGAACCCTGGCTTCGGTCACACAGGCAGCTGCTCTGGTTCTGGAACACTCTGACCTGCCGTTCTCACTGCCTGGGGTGCCATCTCCCATCTTGTAAGGTTCTGCTGTGCCTCCACGGTCCACGTGTGTGAAGCCTTCCCCACCCCTCATCAGGTTCATCAGCCACAGCATCCCGTTCCAGTCACCCCAGTGAGCCATCCGTGTGAAACGGGTGTTCACGAGCTTGGGTGCTGCTTCCCTTGCCGACCGCAAGTCCTCAGTCTCTCTTGTTGGGTCCCCGTGGCTCAGGGCAGCACCCGCCTTCCAGGAAACAGGATGCCATCGTGGACCGGACTGCTCTGTCCCCCCACCGCCTGGCCCACCACTCCCTTCCTGGCCTCAGCCAGCGCAGCGAGCCTTCTGCCACAACGGCGCAGCCTTGGAGTGCAGGGGTGCCCTGCCAGCCTCTGCCCAGGGGCCACGGAGCCACACTGCTCTTTGCCGGGACAGTGGCAAGTGTGATAAAGGTTTTTGGATGCTGGACAAGACCTCTCATTTCATGGTGGCACAGTGTCTGGCCACGGGTCTGCCCCCAGCCGTCCGGTGCTCCTAGTGACTTCTGCGGGCGAAGGTGAGGAGACAGGAGGTCTGCTCCAGGGGCGGGGAGGGCGGGGGACCGGGTGCGGATCCTCCCGACGCTGGGTTACTTCCAGACCCTGGCCCCTGCTGCAGTGCTTTTGTGCTGAATCATATTCCATATTTAGACATCATTTTTAAAAACTATTTATGAATTTATAAATGATTTTTATTTTTTTTCCCTCTCATAGAACTGTGGGAGAGAAGAGAAGTAACATTTATTGAGAACATTCTATGTACCCGGCACTGTAGGAAGTGCTTTAAATATCTTACAGTATTTTATATATATTCTATAAATATGTACTTACCGCAGAAATAAGTGTTAGCTCAGCCGTTTTAAACGCAGTGCTTTGTGTTGGTGAACGTGAAGCCAAGGTAAATTGATTCCCACGACATGCTGTTTTATCATTGTAGGGACATTTTAACCATCTGGAGAGTTGGTAGAAGATGCAAGCTGAAAAAGGAGGATTCCAGCTGTGGTTTTGAACCCTCACGTGCCAGCGAATGTAAACCTCTCCTGGGTGGATGTGTGTGCCCACCTGTTCAAATAGCGCCTGGTACCCTCCCGTCAGGAAATCCCACGTCCTCCTCCGCTCCAGAGCCCGAAGAGCCTCCAAATGTTACTCCTCATGAAGCCTCCTTTCAAATGCATCTTGCTCGAGAAGAAGATCAATTGCTTTATTTAAAAGTTTAAAAAATTCAGTATCAAACTTCCCGTGAGGTTTGAGAGCCCTGTAGCTTACGGAGCCATATCCAGATGTCGCCCCACTTTATACTTTTCTGTTGTTTTGTGGATGTATCCAGAGCTGCTTATGTACTCTTTTTTAATTAAAAGTCTTATTTTTATATTGAAAATGCTCTATAAACTTAAACTGAATTTCAGTAAATGTTAGTATCCAGTCTGTTCTGTGTGATTCCCCAACTAAACTTATCAGGCACAGGACCACCTTTATGTTAAAATGGGAATTTCTCACCTTCTCTTGGGTTTTCAGTGTATGGCCTGACTGTGGAGACTGGCATTGTTCCCCTGGGTCTGCAGGCACCCTGAGATGCCCTTGTCACCTAGAGACGGGTCCCGTTGAAACCACTGGGTCGTAGGCTTGCTCTCGGGTCCTTTGCCCGGGCGGACGCAGCCCCGTGCTCGCTGTGTTGCCCTGTGTTAGCTGTGTGGCCGTGTCCTCTGCCAGTGACGGGCTGCAGCATCCGCGTCCCGAAGAGCCCGACCCGTAAACCCTTGTGTGTAGTCACAGAAGCACCTCATACTGGAAAGATGGGGCAGAAGAAGACACGGGGCAGAAAGGAGCTTAGTGCGACCGTCTGTGATATGGATTACCCAGTCACTGGACGCACTGCCAGGTTCAGGACAGAAAGCTGACTTTTCTGTCCGCAGCATCTTAACCCCGAGCAAGCTCGCAGAGCTGGGACTTGATGAGGAAACGCCAGTCAGGGCCGAGAGAAAGTATTGAGATTTGTGGCCTTAAAAATACATCTTTAAAGAGCTTTAATTTGCTTCTGTCTTTTCCAAATGAGATACACATCTTAATTTTTATGGAAAACGTGAAAATTCTTAGATGACAACATTTTGTTTTGTGTATGAGCTCTTCCTTTTCCCCCAAATCCATGGGACGAGGAGGTGACCACATATTCACAACTAGGTGTTTTGGTAATTGAAGCAGCACAGCGGTCGCCCCAGCCATTTACATGGACTGAAAGCTTTCCTGGGGGGGAAGAGCCCCTGTGCAGCACCCTGCGTGGCGCAGGACGGACGCCCTTGGGTAGAGTTGGGTGGACGTGCAGGCAGGGCTCATCTCCCCGCGCTGCCTCCAGTGTCTCGGCTGCCGTTCCTCTGTGAAAGGGTCTGGTGACCCACAGGCTGTCATTAGTGTGAGACCCAGGAGTGAGACCGAGGCCTGGCCACTGCTTAGGGTCCGTCCCCTGCCCTGCCACACGGCCCCTCTGAGGCCAGAGCAGGCGACCTTCTCTGGAAAAGCCCCGTATGAGGAGTCCTCACAGTGTGAACGTGACAAGAGGGGTGAAGTGAAGCCGGCCAGCGTGCGGGAACCAGCAGTTTTATCGTAAATTCCTACAGTTCTTAAATGGTAAAGAGAAAACGCAGCATGGAAGAGCTCATGGGGGCCCCTGGGAGGTGTGGCCTCAGCATTCTCTGTCCCTGTAGAACAGGCCCGCGGTAGAGTGTGCTGGATCTAGGCTTCCAGAACCACCCCTGTGCCCCGCGGAGCCCACCAGCAGGCCCTCTTGCCCAGCAGAGACCTCTGGCGCTGCAGAGCCTGGCAGCATGTCCTGCAGCCCACCTCGCCCACCTGGCCTTTGACTTCACCCCGGCTCCGGAGTCGTCCTTTCTGTCCCGCCCAACCCGCCTCCTTTTGGGCCCTGCAGCCTGCAAAGGATGAGGGAGACGACGTTTTGGTAAAACTTTCTTAATTGGCTTTTTTATGATTATAAAAATAATACTCGTTCATGTAGAATAAAATAGAGAAAGGAAAACAAAACCCCTCACCCCGCATTGCCACCCTTGGCCTGCTGGCGGGCCACCCTCCGGATGTGGACTTCTTTTTTACTTCTGAGTGTTTTGTAGTGAACATGCTCCCACATCATTGTAGGAAAACGTCGTTTTAAAAGGTGGCACGGTACCCCACCTGGGGACAAGCAGGCCATTGTTTTGATGGCTCTGACACTAGCTGTGCCCTTTGGTGGGGAAGGGCTGGCTTTAAAGTCCGTAGGCAAGTTTGCAGGGAGCCTGTCTGTCTCTGCCGGGATGTAAGGGGATGTGACAGGCAGGAAGCAGGCCCACCGCCCGGAGACCCTGCACAGGGACCACCTCTCCCTGCCACACCAATTTGTCCCCACCACAGGTACGAAAACAGACTAGCGACACGCAAAACCTGCACAGATTCCACGAAACGGGGTTTTGACACACCCATGACGGCATGAAATGTGATTATCCCTTTAAGGTGCTTCGTCTTTCTCTTCTTGTCGAAAGAGGAGGAACACTCCGAGGAAACAGACCAGGCACTTGCGTATGTGTACTCGATATACGTGAATATCCATCCATTAAATTTTCCATTTCTTCTTAATCATGATCTGTCATTGTTTGCTTTTTGTGTAGGGACAAAAATATCAACGCATACCTTTTATCATTTTACCAAATAAGTTTATAATGGTTTCTAAACCTTGGAACAAATTACAAAACTCTCAGAAAATTCAAAAGCATGGTAAATGGTTATCGAAGACTTATTAACATCACTTGAACTGTTTTGCCTGCTTTTAAAATAGTTTATTTTCACATTTGTTTTTAACGCATTTCAAAATGATACCTCAAATTCACACTTACTAAAGAAAAATTTTAATTTTAGATAAGTTGAAATGAAATATAAATATAAAAGTCAGGGAGCTTCCCTGGTGGCACAGTGGTTAAGAATCTGCGCTCCCAACGCAAGGGACACAGGTTCAAGCCCTGGTCTGGGAAGATCCCACATGCCGTGGAGCAACTAAGCCCGTGCACCACAACTACTGAGCCCGGGAGCCACGACTACTGAAGCCCACGTGCCTAGAGCCCGTGCTCCGAAACAAAGAGAAGCCACCACAATGAGAAGCCCACGTGTCGCAGCGAGGAGTAGCCCCCGCTCATTGCAACTAGAGAGAAACGTGCGCAGCGACAAAGACCCAACACAGCCAAAAATTAATAAATAAAATAAATTTATAAATAAATAAAAGTCAGGGACTTCCCTGGTGGCGCAGTGGATAAGGCTGCGCGCTCCCAATGCAGGGGGCCCAGGTTCAATTCCTGGTTGGGGAACTAGATCCTACATGCGTGCCACAACTAAGGAGCTGGTGAGCTGAAACTAAGGAGCCCGGGAGCTGCAACTAAGGAGCCCGCCTGCCGCAACTAAGACCTGGTGCAACCAAATAAAATAAATATTTTTTTAAAAAGTCATCTATAATCCTTATGCAAAGGTAACTAATGTTTACTTTTCAGCGTGTATCCTTATAAATCTTTTTCTGTGTGGACACGCACATCTGTAGGCCTGTACTTTTGATGTTAACATCATGTACATCTTCTCATGTCAGCAAGTGTGTATTAGGTTGTCATTCTAAAGGGCAGCATCAGGAGTTCCCTGGTGGTTTAGTGGTTAGGATTCAGCACTTTCACTGCTGAGGGCCCAGGTTCAATCCCTGGTGGGGGAACTGAGATCCTAAAAGCCGCACGGCATGGCCAAAAAAAAAAGAGGGCTGCATAGTATTCCATTGACTGAAAATACACAGTGCATTTGCCCACTTTCTGTCTAATGTGCATGTAGGTTCTTTGCATTCATTCATTCATTCATTCTTTCTTTCATCTACTTGCTATCACAAAAATTGCTGGATAAATATTCTTACATATACTTTTTTTTTTTAATTTATTTTTGGCTGTGTTGGGTCTTTGTTGCTGTGCGTGGGCTTTTCTCTAGTTGCGGCGAGCGGGGGCTACTCTTTGTTGCGGTGCGCAGGCTTCTCATTGCGGTGGATTCTCTTGTTGCAGAGCATGGGCTCTAGGCCCGTGGGCTTCAGTAGTTGTGGCACATAGGCTCAGTAGTTGTGGCACGTGGGCTCAGTAGTTGTGGCTCGCGGGCTCTAGAGCGCAAGCTCAGTAGTTGTGGCGCACGAGCTTAGTTGCTCTGTGGCATGTGGGATCTTCCTGGACCAGGGCTCGAAACCGTGTCCCCTGCATTGGCAGGTGGATTTGTAACCACTGCACCACCAGGGAAGTCCTACACATACATTGTTATAAAGTTTTTCAATTATATTCATAAGAGAAGATTCTAGAGGTTGTATTGCTAGGTCAGTGGGTGCACTGGTCTTCTGTCCTCTGGAAAGGTGGTCCCATGTCCCTTCCCTTTCACCAACACCGAATAGAACCCACTCTTATTTTTTCTTTTTAACTTAGCACGTCTTAAACACACACAAAAGTAGGCAGAAGAAATAGTACAAGGACCCCCTTTAGCTTTTGACCTGCTCCAACAAGGGTCACCACGGCCAGTCCTGCCCAACTCCTCTCCCCCTCCCTGTGTACTGGAAGCAGATCCCAGACATAATATTAGTTCAACTATAATTATTTCAGTCTGTCCTCCCAAACAGACAAAGTGAAAAGCATAACCACAATACAATTTTCAGCCCTCAAACAAAATTTACAATAATTCCTTATACTATGAAATCTCTCTGTAGTCTTTGGTCAAATTCCTACATGCCTCTTCGATTTCACAGGTGATTGTTTTTATTTTGTTTGGTTTTTCATGACTTGTTTGAGTTGGATGCAGGACGCAGACAGGGTCCACGCACCTGAGTGGCTGATCTGTCCTGAGTCTCTGATCACGGGTCCCCCACCTCCTGTCCCCACTTGCAGTGTATTTTCAGGAAACTATTCGTAGAGTTTGTGCTGAGATGTTGCTAATTGCATCTCCTGTGTTCTACCTACTTCTCTGACCTCTGTACTTCCTATAAATTGATGTTGATCCAGAAGCTTAATCAGATTCAATTTTGATTTTTTGGCAAAAGTTCCTTTTTCATCCCTGCCAATCTGACCTTTGCACCAAGTTCGTGGTCTTAATGCGCGGGTCCTGCGTTGCGTTTCTGACACGTGTCATCGGCCACGTGAGTGTCCTTTCTGAATGTCCCATCTTTGGCCATTTTCCTGTTGGGGTGCATGTCATGGTCGTTTATTTTTAGGAGTTAAATAATAAGTCTGTTTTCCTCTCATCTGTTACATGTATTTTTTTCCCCATTTACAATTTTTCACATTCTTTTCAGTGAGGTCTACAGAGTCCTTTGCTGGAAGTTTTTAGCTGTCGTATCTGTTGGCCTCTTTTTAGCCTGTTTCTCTTCTTGGAACCATTCGAGAAAGGCCTTCCTTTCCCCCGGATTACATACATTATGTGAACTGATATGAAAATTATGCATCGACATTTTTCATGATTCTGATTTCATTTTGAACACATAGAACTTTGCTTTAGCTACAAAGTTTGGGGACATAGGGTGATATATCTAACTTTTCTTTTCCCCAAATATTAACCAGTTATTCTAACCACATCTTTCTGCACCGATTATAAATCCCACTTCTATACGTGGGATTGCTTCTGTACTTCCTCTTCTGTTCTTTGATCTTTCTCATCTGGTGGCTGTTACACCACCTGTGCGTGTGGGATGTGTATGTGCGTGGGGGGGGGCCTTTTTGTTAAAGTATAACACATGAGCAGAAAAGGGAAGAAAAGGAGTGTCCAGGCCCAGCGCACACGCTTGTGTGGACGGCTGATGCGGCACCTCCCCCTGGTATTTGTCAGATGCTCCCGGTTCTCCTCACGTGCTCGTTCTTCCAGATCAACTTCAGGATCGTTTTGTCAAAATATCAAAAGTAAAAACCACATGAAGTATTTATTGGATTTGTGCTGAATTTACCGATTAATTGTGGGATAAGCGGTGACTTTACACTGTTGTGACTTGTCACCGGAGACATAGCACACTTTACTCTGATAATACTTCTTCCGTGTGCAGCTAAGTTTCCTTCTTTCCCCTCATTTTTGGTTTTTGTTTTGTTAGTATCAGTCTTACACTTTAAGCTCAGTCCTAGATACTCTTTTTTCCATTACATTTTCTGATTATAACTGTTATACCAGATCATTTCCCGAAATTTTTCTGCTTAAAACTCAAACAGTTTTCTGGTGCATTTTTTCCCCAAAAGCAAAGGGAAGGAAGCTGCCCTTTAGAGAGCAGCACTGTATGTCAGATGTTGTACTGAATTATCAATTTTAACCCTCAAAAAACCCTTTGGGGGGAGAATTATCCTCACTGTACTTATAAGGATAGAGGATCAGTGAGACCAGGTCAGTTATCCACGGCCAGGCCACGGGTCCAAACCAGGCTCCTTGGACCCCAGCATCTGCCCCTCCAGACCCGCCCGCTCTCCTCAAGGCGCTCCTGGATCCTGGGGGCGGGAGGGGCTGCTTAAAAAGCAGAGTCTCCGGGTCTGGGGGAGGGGCTCCCAGGAGGTGCCCCAGGAGGTGCCGTTGACCACACTCTGAGAACCAGCATGTCCCCGAGTCACTTAGGACCCTGTGACATGGGGCCTTCGTGGAGGTGCAGGCAGTCCCCGGGCTCCAGTGTGGAAGGTGTTTCCATTTTCCTGGAATAACTGGACAGCCTAGGAAGTCCCTAGTCTCGGTGTCCAGCACCTGCAGTGGTGACGTCTGATGGGTCGGGGGCCCGGGGCTCCTGCCGCTTCCTCACTCCAACCCAGCGCCTCGGTTTCCTGCCTGTGAAATAGCAACCACGGTGCCCCCTTTGTAATAAGCTGCAGCAGGGCCGATGCGGTGATGTACTTGAGGTGCTAGAACGGGGTCCACTGGCATGGGGCCTTTGAGCCACCCAGCCCAGTGTGCAGGGTCACAGGCAGCCTCGACAGAGGAGGTTAAAGCGGGCTCTCTCTGCCCCTGACACGGACCCTGTTGTGAAGCCCCCTCCCTTGCCATCAGAGCCGCATGGCGAGTACCATCCCAGACCTCATCACCACGGCCCGCGGCCCCCGAGCTCATGATAGTATTCTTGATTTTTGTGCTTATTTTAGAGAGCCTTTAGGAACTTCTGGCCCATCAGTTACTTACAGAATGCGTGCTTATTTGGTGAGGATTCCTGGGCGTCCGCCTCCCATGATCACTGTCACTTCTGCACCCGGTGGGAAGGCAGGGCTGTCTAATGCAAACAGCAGGGCTCAGAGCGGGAGTGGGGACAGAACTTCTGTTGGGGAGGACGGAAAAGTTCTGGACATGAATGGGGGGTGATGGTTACACAACAATATGAATGTACCGAATGCCGATGCAATGTACACTTAGAAATGGTTATAATGGTAAGTTCTTTGTCGTGTATTTCACCAGAATAAAAAATCAAGACTTGCAGTGACTCAGTCCTTCCCTTTCTTTTTTGTTGGCTGCATCACGCAGCATGCGGGATTCTAGTTCCCCGACCAGGGATCAAACCCAAGCCCCCTGCAGTGGAAGCACAAGTCTTAACCACTGGACCGCCAGGGAAGTCCCACCGCTTCCCTTTCTTTTCCTTGCTTCCTGTAAGTCACCGGCTGTGGACAACCCAAATCCAACCACTCATTTTCCACTTCTTCCTCTTCCTCCAGCCACTGGAAACCCTGGGATAATTCAGGAACTCAGACAAGCCCCCCTGCCCTGGATTCTTTGGGAAAATGGTCACGCAGAGCTGGGGATGACCCTTCAGTCCCCAGTTTGGGGACACAGCCCGGACAAGCGTTTGGATGGAGTCCATTCCTCTGGGCCACGCTCAGGTGTCTTGGAGGAGTTGTTGGCGCTGCTGGGCCTCCCGCCGTAATTGCTGGAGGGCAGACGCTGTGGATGCTGGAGGGCAGACGCTGTGGACGGTGACGCATGTGGCGACTGTCATTTAGTCAGTGCTGCAGGGAAGGCTCACAGACAGCGGCACCCGCATGGATCGTGGCCTTTCCCTCCATTGCACGCAGGGATAGCCGAGCTGGGCAAGAAAAGAAAGGAGGATGAGGAGAGAGAATCCTCCTCTGTTTGAAGCTTGAGCTGTACAGTAAATTTCTGCTCAGAGCCTTGCTCAGCCACCTGACATCTTTCACCTGGGACCCACCTACCCCACAGCTTCTATGGAGTAGAAGTAACCATCTGTCTCAAGAACTCAGCAATAATCCCTCCAGATGACCTTCCAATGGGGGCGGGTCAGTGTCAGGCTCAAAATCAGGTTCCTTAGTTTCCAGTCGCTCTGAGGACAAATATCTTGGTGTGGGTCCAGGATGGCATGTCAGTTTGATCTACAGGGCCGGCTCCGAGCAGTTGGAAGGCTGGGTGGTCCAGTAAAGAGAGGCCGTGCGCCTCCCATGGCCGGTGACGGTAACTGGTTCCCACGGTGACTGGTGGGGACACTGCAGAATGTGGGTTTGCGTCTCCTGGCTCTCACGGACTCATCTGGGGTTTCTGTCTGACCATCCGCTTCCTCTGCTGTATTTTGGGGCCGACATCTCCTTATAGAGTCTGTGACAGTTGTTGGCCACCTGAGGTGAAACGCCGGTGTGCATGTAGTGATGGCTCGGCGTGTGGTAACTGCTACTTCTGCACCCACGTGTGGTTCTCCAGGTGCTCTCCTTGGTCTGCAAGAAGCACTCCCACTTCTTGACTCATGGTAAGGGTGAGAGCCAGAGGCTTTGGAGGCCTGGGGGCAGCTCTTCCTTCTGGAACGAGAGCCCAAGCCCTTCCAGTGGCCTGCTCAGGTCAGCAAGGGCTAATTGAGCTTTAACTAAATACATAATGACTTTTTAGCCCCAATTCAGGACAAAACAATATTCCTTTACGGACATCTAAATTTACTTAGGTGAAAATAATTACACTAATCCAAACTTAAATCACGTTTAGTTATGACCTTTATTAAGAATAAAATTATACGATGTAACTGTCAACCACAAGTGTATATGACATTTGAAGTGATCTTTTTGGTCAGTCTTCAGGTGAGGCCCACTGACTCATGTGTCAGGAAAGCCAGTTGAATGATGATCTAAATCTCTTAAATTTTCCAAACATTCTTGACATGCCTCTTCGTAATTAATTTGAATTAGCAGAAGAAACTTAACCTCAGGGGTCATAAATGCCTTTTCCAATCCCTAAAAGTTGCCGATCATCAAAAATGTCCTGTGGCCATTTGTGCGTCATCTTTGGAGAAATGGCTATTCAAGTCCTTAGTCCCTTTAAAAAATGAGTTATTTGGTTTCTTGCTATTGAGTTATAGGAGTTTCTTACATATTTTAGAAATTAACCTTTTATCAGATATATGGTTTGCAAATGTTTTCTTCCATCCCATAGGTTGCCTTTTTACTTTGTTGATTGTTTCCTTTGCTGTGCAGAAGGTTTTTAGTCCGATGTAGTCCAGCTTGTCTATTTTTGCTTTTGTTGCTTATGCTTTTGGTGTTACATCATGTCATTGCTGAGATCAACGTTATGAAGCTTTTCCTCTACATTTTCTTCTAGAAGTTTTACAGTTTCAGATCTTTAATCCATTTTGAGTTGTTTTGTATGTATAGTATGAGATAAAGGTCCAGTTTCATTATTTTGTGTGTGGATATCCAATTTTCCCAGCACCATCTGTGGAAGAGACTATCTTTTCCTCATTGTGTATTCTTGGCACCCTTGTTGAAGATCACTTGACCATATATGCATGGATTTACTTCTGAGCCCTTTATTCTGTTCCATTGGTCTGTATGTCCATCTTTATACTGTTAATATACTTTTTTGATTACTATAGCTTTACAGTATATTTTGAAATCAGGAAGTATGATGCCTTCAACAGGCATATGAAGAGATGCTCAACATCCCTAATCATTACAGAGATGCAAATCAAAACCACATTGAGACAGCATCTCGCTCCCGTTGGGATGGCTGTTGCCAAAAAAGCAAAAGATAAGTGTTCGTGAAGGTGTGGAGAAGTCAGAACCCTTGTCCACTCTTGGGAGGAATGCAAAGTGGTGCAGCTGTTATGGAAAATAGTATCATGGAGGTTCATCAGAAAATTAAAAATAGAACCACCAGATAGATGATCCAGCAATTCCACTTCTGGGAATATAGTCAAAGGAATCGAAATCAGGATCTTGAAGTGATATTAGCACTCCCATGGTCATTGCAGCACTATTCACAATAGCCAAGATACGGAAACTATCTAAATGGCCGTTGACTGATAAATGGATAAAGAAAATGTGTTATATGCACACCATGGAATATTATTCAGCCTTTAAAAAGAAGGAAATCCTACATTATGTGAAAACATGGATGAACCTGGAGGACATTATGCTAAGTGAAATAAGCCATTCAGAGAAGAATAAATATTGCATGATTCCACTTATGAGGGGAATCTAAAAGAGTCAGACTCAAAGAAGCAAGGGACAGAACCCTAGTTGCCAGGCTGGGGGAGGGGCACACGGGGGGGGGGTGTTGCTGGGTGGGTGGAGTTTCAGATGTGCAGGGAAACTAAGCTCTGGTGCTCTGCTTCACGACAGAGCGCCTGTGTCAGCAAACCGTGTGTGTTGCACACTTGAAAACCCGAGAGGCTGGATCCTGTGTTAAGTGTTCTTACCACAGTAAAGTTAAAAAGACCGCGGTGGCACTTGGGAGGGAGGGCTGCACTTACTCTTGGACTTTGCACTTGGGTTCGAATGCTGCCCCTCCCCCCAGAGGGTCCTCGCTGAAGGGCCTCTCCTCCCCCTCCCCGTGGTCAGCAGTTTCTCCTCCGACCAGAGCAGGAGGAGACTTCGCACAAAGCCTCTTTGTCCCTCCAGATGGTTCCACTTATGCCGCGGTTTCACTGGCATCCGGGGTAATTGACAGATGCGCCCAAGACCCCGTGTCCGCAAGTCCAGGCTCTGGAGCAGCCCACGCTGGCTGCTGTGCCCACCCGGACTGCAGGGTATCCCACAGCTGGCCAGCTGTCCCTCCGTTGTCAAGTTCGATACCAGCACCCTGACACAGGTGGACGCGGTCCAGTGAGGGCCCTACATGCTCTGGGCCCTATTCTGGGAAACGCCACCTCAGACACAGAGGCACAGAGGCTTGTCCCAGAAGATCTGACTCTGTCCCCAGAAACCATGTGAGCGGCAGTGATGGGCCCAGCGGATTACAGAGGTCCCGGGGCAGCTGAGCTTTGCTTACATCCTCTCGAGCTCCGCGTCACTCTTAGGAAGCGTGGGTCTTAACAAAAAAGACGTCCTGACACAATGGGTATAAATGCGTAAGGTGGCCCCTTGTACCCTCAGCGTGGCATTCAGATTTGGTGTTTCTTTGCTGCTTTTGTGAAATGAATTCACAGGACTCTGTCTTATGTGAGGTAGAAAATGTCATGTAGATTTTCACATTTCTTTTAGAAATCTTATATGTTAAAGTCTTACTGTGATTACACCTTATTTTCTCTTCCAGCTTGCCTGGATTTTGTGGATTAGTGATGTTTATATGTCATGGATGATGCCAGGTCCCTGTGCCATTGTCCCCCGTCCAGGCACGCTGGCTCGGCCGTCAGCTGCCGGCCCAGGGCGCCCCTCCATCCCTGTCTACCCGGCCCCCCTCCCAGAGCCCTGAGGGAGGCTGGCCTTGGAGGGCAAGGGTGCGAGGTTTTCTCGGGCCCGAGTGGAGTCGAGGACGGTGCTTCACTCGGCGGTGCCCCAGAGCTGGGCAGGGTTCCCTGGCACCCAGGGGGGTTCCGTGAATATTCACAGAGTCGATTGGAACCAATTTTTAATGAACTTCAGGAGCCCAGCCACCACCAGGCCAGCAGCGTGCTCAGCCAGCGGGGCTGGGGGCGGCCCACCGAGGACCCTCGGCTCGTGGTCCTGCTGCCACATCCTGCAGGGCTCCGACCTCGCAGCCACGTTCACCACCTGCCTCCCGCTGCAGACCCTGCCCTCAGCCCTAAGTGTCACCGTGTTGCCGGTGATTCTCTCCTGGGTAGAAAAGCCACGCGTGTGCGCCGCAGGTAGGCTGAAAAGAGAACACGTGGCGATGAGGTTAAAATCACTCAGCGTATCACCGAGGGACAGTCCCTTTCTAAATGTGACAGGATTTCCTCGCTCTCTGCTTTGATTCCCAACAATGCGCAACAGAATTTCTTGGTTTCCATTTAACATTTTAAATGTTTCCCTGACTTTCTAACTCTAAATGAGAAGAACTCCAAGTCTAAACCCCAGGCGCAGCCTCCCAGGAGTGGAAGCGGCACTTACTCCACGTGGCTTCAGGAGGAGTTGTCACTTTGGCAGCAAACCCTACGAACAAAATGACCGTAAAGTCGGACACCACCTTGGTGGCCGCGAGCGAGCCGGGCCACCCAGCCCAGGACCCACCCCAGCCCCCGCGTGGAGAGGCCTGGACCTGCCTGCCCGGTGTCTTAGAGAGTCGCTGTCCTGCCCGGATGACATGCTGTGCCCCGGGAAGGCACCGTGTGGAGCTCAGATTCTAACATGAAGACCGAGCCCAGCGGAGGAAAGGGGACCCGTCCGAGCTGGACCTCCTAGGTGGCATGGCCATCCTCCCCAGTCTCAGAGGTGGGAGTGTCCAAGCCCTGCCCGGCACCAGGACGCCTGCTCATCCCCCATCCCCTCGGCCGCGTGATTTCCCCAAGCGTTGGGATCAAACACGTGAAGGATGAGTGAGCAAGCCCAAGCCCGACCTCGTACCCACCCTGGCCACCCTCGGGGACACACCTGGGACAGTGCTGAGGGCTGGAGCCCCCCAGTTCCAGGGGCCTCGCTGTATGTTCCAGGGCCTCTGCATTAGTAATAAAGTCTATTAAGAACATGTCTCCCCAGCTCTCTATTTCATTCATGAGCTTCCTCTGTGATGCACAGCTTGTGCATGGTCTGTGAGAAAATTTGCTGAACTGCCGGGACCTGTGTAACTGTGGGGATAGTGGGTGGCCCTCAGGGCCTGAAGCCGACTGAGATCCCTGCAGGCCTCACCTCCCCTGGGCCCCCTGGGTCTGGAACAGCAGCCAAACCCACTCACCCTGAGTCCTGAGTTGGGGGCCCACAACGCTGTCCCAAAGCCCCATGGTGGCCCCAGAAGTGGGTACTGGGGACCTAGTCTGTCCAGCCAAGCCATGGGCCACGTCGGTGACCGGGGAGGAGGAGGGTGCAGGGGGTGCTGGACCTGGGCGGGGAAAGCGGGTGCCTGCCCACCTGGCCAGTGGGAGGGGCGCCCAGAGAGCCAGGCTCCACCCTCAGGCTTAGCGGGTAGGACCGGGGCGAGGATGCAGCCAGACCAGCCTTTACTGCCCCGCTGTCCTACAGCTTCTAGAGGGAGCTGGGCAGGCCAGTGCCAAGCACATCTGTGATGAGCCACAGAGAAGGAGGTAGAAGACAGATTCGTCACCAAAGCAGAGGACCACTGTCCGGGGGCCAGGCTGCCGGATGCGAGCGTGAGCTTCTTCTCTGGGCTTCTAGGGCACGGAGATGGTCTGCTGTATAGACTGCTGGCCCAAAGAAAGGAGGCACACCTGTCCTTTAGGAGAAACTGCGTTACTTCCCTGGAGCTGATTCAGAAGGAACACTTCCAGTGGATCTTTATGTAAATGACATTGGCGGACGGAGGGGAACATCCCTGAGTTGGGGCACCGGTGGGATGTATTGAATCAGAAACGTGAGGAAGCGTGTCTCCGGGGCCAGGTTGGTGTGGCCGTGGTGTTGCCGATCTCAGCTGAGGCAGGGACAGGAGTTGGAGGAAGTGGGCGGTGCCCCTCCCCCGCATGCCTCCCCCGCCCCCTCCCAGCTTCCTGGGATCCACTGGCTTTGTAACGGGGGAGGCTGGAAGCCTGGAGTGTGGGTGTCTGGGTTACTCACCGAAGGGAGATCCGGGCACTTCAGAAAGCCCTGCCGGCTGCAAAGCTGTGGGCACTGCTGAGGCATTAAGGCAGCCCCCGGGAAGGGCAGGGCTGCTGGAGGCCCCGGGTCTCCCGCATTGTCCAGGCTGTTTCCCCGTCAGGCATCCAGCCTTGAACAAGAGCCTCCAGTGTCCTGTGGTGACACTCAGGATGAGAGAGAATGAGCACATTATCTTTATTACCCAGGCAGTAGCAAGACGCTAACGAGATAACGTTTGTGAGCAGTTCCGCTGTGCGGCCAGTACTTCTCCAGCGTGTCCTCTGATGGACGCTTGGTCCCCACGATGACGCACATCCCAGCTTCATCCCCACTTCACAGATGAGAACGTCAAGTCCAGAGAAGCTACAGAAGGTACGTGTGTATCATCTGAGGTCCATGGTGGGTTGAGTGGCTGCTCTTGGAGCCCACCTGCATATCAGCGGGAGTCTGGGTCACCCTCAAGGTGGTGATGTGACAAACCAGGTGACCCTTGTAGGTGGAAGACCCACCTGGATAAGAATGTGCATGCCTTTCCTTGCAATTGAAAAGTTTTATTGCCTGTTGTTTAGAATGCAGAGCAAGTGTGCACAGGTATACACACACACACACCCCTGAGATGTGATTCACACTGCCCACCGACCCACCAGGGAAAGGTAAGGGGACTCCCCGTGGGAGGCAGAACAGGCCCCACCCCGGGGAGATCTAATGACCCACATGGTACAGAGGACATTTGATTAAATGAACCTCTCATCCTTTGTTTAAGGCTCCTGACGGATTGGACCAGGTTTAGGTGCCGCCGGCGGCCTTGCTGCCCGGGAAACACGCCCAGGCCATCTCAGGGGCGGCTGGCAGCAGGCGCCGTCCGTGACTTATAGGGAGATGGCAGCTTTACATATTTAAAAGGAGCATGGCCAGCTTCCTATCTGAAGTACGTTTCCCCAGAGAGACCACCACCATTTGATCTATTTTTGATTAAAATGTAAAAATTAAAAATTAAATCAAATGGTAGTATAACTCCTTGGGGAAAACACACTTCGGTTATGAAGTATTCCCTACAGTAACCTTGAGACTCTTATGGCAGCATTGTCTCATTTGTAGGTGGTATCTTTATGTCACATGTAACTAAAATAAATTGCAGTGAGAACCACCAAACGCCTGCCTTCGGATGTACGGCCTGCAGGCTGGGCCCCTGGGGCAGGTCCTGGTCGGGGAAATGCCAAGCAGAGGGGCAGACGGGGCTGCCCAGCCAGCACGGGACCGAAGGGTGCCCGCTCCGGCCCCTCCCCTTCCAAAGCCCCTGGTGCAGTCTCATCTGGCCCGTGTCAGATGAAGGATCACACTCTCTCTTCTCAAACAGCCTAAGCGCAATCATGTACCATCACCAAATAACGGATACTGCCCCAGAAACCAAAGCAGGTGCAATTGGATTTCCTAGGAAAACGTGCTTTGCAGAATCTAATCTACAGCTGATTGGTATCAAACTACTTTATCAGCCTGCCTGGGAATACGGGAGAGCATTGGATAGGTTCAGGGGACGGTCACCTCGCAGACGAGATGCCGGCGTTTGCCTCGGCGATCCCCGCTGCTGACGGACACGAGCCACGCCGCATGCGGGGTGTGACTGGACATGCCGTGGCCGCCTAATCAGACTTTCTTGTCTGCATTCATTTTTTGAAGCCTCTGCTTCGAATGAACATTCCCCAGAAGAAAAACGTTTCTGGAATAAAGGTCTTAACGCAGCTCGCAGCCATGCTCTGCCGTGTTTCTACGTGAGCCATGCCGGGCCCGAAGGGCTGCAGAAGTGCTGAGTCCCACGTCAGCGGGCACGAGGGCTGGCGCTGTCGTCGGCACACAGGGTGCAGGCTCGTGCCGCTTTACTTACCTACTAGTGTCAGACGCTTGGCACGTGTAGATTTCCCTTTCTGTTCTCAGATGTTCTGGCAGCACAGCCTGGCTCGCTGGAAGCAAGTCACGATCGTCGGGATTTGGGAAGGCAGTCACGTGATGAGCATGGGCTGGGCGGGCTCCGTCTCACGTCTTCCTCCCTGATGCCCACTGATGCCTCCTCCTGGGGCATGTGTGTGCGAGTGTTTGTATGAATGTGCGTGTCCACACATGGGTGTGTGTGTACGTGTATGCGTGTGTATGCACGTGTGTGTGTGGAGGTTATAAAAATCATACACAAAACTCCTGCAACTTTCATTTTCACTTAACACTGTGTCCTGAGCATCCTTCCTGTAAATATAACTCATCAGCACAGATCTGGCTCGTTGTTTTAAGAGCCACATGTTATTACATTGAATATATGAACAATAATTCATGTTGCTGGTATCCTCTTGATAGACACTTGGGTTGCTCTTGAATTTTTGCTACAGCCAAAAATGCTAAAACTTGTAAGTTTAAAAATGCAAGTCAAATCTGTTAGATATTTTACAATCAATTTGGCAAGAAGTTTTAAAAAGCGTAACACTTGGTGCTGGTGAGGATGTTGGAAAATAGGCACTCAGTCACTGTTGGTAGCAATGAAAAGTGTTACCATCATTTTGGAAGGCCATTTGGCACAATCTTTTAACGTGTCAAATGCCCTTGCTCTTTGCTCAATTCGTCACCCTCCTAAGAATCAATTCTGTCCACAGATTTATGCCCAAAGCTGCGTTCTGAGCCTACGGAAGGGACCACCGTCTTCTTTCCCTTCTGAGGTCAAACGTCCTATGTGGGGACGGTGACACCTGTCAGGGCCCCTGGAGATTTAGGTTTGTTGAAGCCACCAGTACTCCGGATGTCTGGTCTCAGACACAGCGTTCAAAGCGGAACAGATTTCCCCAACTCTGCCCTCCGGTGGCGGGAAGGAGGCGATAGCGTTTCGGATGGCGCAGCACCCCACATCCACCCTAGGAGGCCTCACAGAGGTCCGGGTGGGGCATGGGTCCTGACCAGGATGCAAGCGTCCCCTTGCATGGTGGCTTGTGTCCAGGAGTGGTGCTTTGGACAAAGAGGCTGTGCAGTTTCCCCCAGGCCCCCATGGCTGTCAGGGACCCCTCTCGCTGGGCCTCCAGCTCCACTCCTGTGGTCTCTTCTTCTCCTGCCCTTTTGAGTAAGGGGCTTTACCACGGGAGGCAGGCAGGGTGGGCCAGGCCAGGAGAGAATCACCGAGGACGCTCGTCGCTGCCTTATTTCCAGTGAGGGGAAAGAATTTGAGGCCAGTACAGAGTTGATATCCATGAACCAAACGGCCCACTTCCTGAGATGTTTTGCAAAAGGAGCCTTGACGTGGCCTTCGCCTTGGAGAGGCCCAAACGCTCACATGGTCCTTGCACCGCAGGGACAAGGAGATGTATGACACAGTCATGGTAGCTCTTTGTGGACTGCCTGGCACAGGTTACCTGGCACAGGGGTGCCTTTAGCCCAAAAGGGGTTGGGGACTGGGGGTGCAGGGACCCGGGCATTCCCTTAAAGAGGCGGCCCCCAGACTCAGACTGGTCGAACACCAGCCCCTTGTGTCCCCACCGATGTGTCCACTGTCACCCGCACCCATCCTGGAGCACCCTGACTGGCTAAGTTGTTGAGAGATTGGAGCCTCCAGGCCTCCTGCTGACAGTGGAGCCACTTCCCCATACGAGTCAGTTTCTTATCCCAAGCTCTCCACCGTCGATGCCGTGCGACTTGCTGCGTCTCTGAATGGGTCATGCCCATTGGCTCCCTGGGGACAGCAAACTGATGGTAGCCTTCCTTAAAGGCATCCAGAGTGCCTTGGGGAAGGCCACGGACCCAAACAAAACTGTATGAAGAGCCTCGAGGTTTCCTAGAGGTGAAAGGCGTCCTTATCATCCGCGGTGTATGGATGAGGAAACGGGCCCGGGTTGCGAGCTGACTTCCAGGGTCACCCGGATGGGACAGAGCAGCACGGAGCTGGGTTTCTGGCTGCCAGGGTGACCAACTGTCCTGGTTTGTCCGCTACCGAGGGTTTCCTGGGACACAGGACTCTCAGTGTTAACAGGGACGTTCCAGGGAAACCAGCCCCAGTTGGTCACTCTATGCAACATCTCCCAAGCGCCTCCCTGGGTGCTCCCTGCCAGCTGGGGCCCTGTCCGCATGCCCTGCTCCTCGCCCTGAGCTCAGAGCCCCCAGTTCAGCACTTCTTTCTGGGCTGCCGTCTCTGCTTCCTCCCTTCGTTGAGGCCTGGAATGGAATAGCATACACAGTCGGTGCTCAGTATTTGTGCTCTGAGCCACACTGGACTGACTGTAGGCAGGGTGTACAGATAATAATCGGGGACAGCCCAGTCCCAAATTCAGGGGCTGGGCAGTCCAAAGCCAAGGCAGGCATTGTTCTGCCAGGCTGGGGATGGGGAGGGCACCGTCCAGGCAGCTGAACCCTGTTGTCCCATCGTTTAAATTGAGCAAACTAATTAACAAAATAATCCCCCCAGATCATTTCCCTCCCAGGCTTCCTGTGTGTGTCCAGCGGCAAAGTCTGGAGGGGCGGTCACACAGGCTAAGGTGGACCTTAGCAGCGGCTGTGGGGACCACCCTGGTCGGGGCCGACACCTGCGCAGGAGCCGGCAGCCAGGGGACAAGATGCTCCCGGAGGACACCAAGCACGAGGGAGCGGCCGTGACAGGAATCGCGGGCCAGGGGGCTTTTCTGCACCCGCCGTTCTCTAATGAACGTGTTTCTCTTCTGATGACGTGCCACTGAAGATGCATTCCTCCTAAACAAATGAGAAGTTCAGAACCAGAAACTTCAGTCTGTGGCAGGAACAGGACCCCTGTTCCCCACTGGCAGGGACACCTCAGGGCCCAGGCCCTTCCTCTCTGCCTGGACCTTCTGGGAGCCAGCGCCGGTGTTTCTTCCTGTCACGAAAGAATTAAAGACAACATCTTGGGTGGGAAGCAATTGCGGAGGGTGGAAGTTTCTGGCTAGGCAAATAAACTGGATTCAAGTATATTACAGCCCTAATCTTTCCTGCCTCTCTCCAGACGCTCTCCGTACATGGAAAAATGAGAATGTATTCGCAGACAAAGCGTGACCTGAGGGAGAAGGCCGCCGGAACCTGGATTTTCAATAACATAAGACAATAAAGCTTAGACTTCTAACCTGCTGCAATATGGCTGAAGTATAAAGAGCTTAGCTGCTAATAAAAGGGAAGGGGTTTCCCCTCCTATCTGCAGATCCGGACCCCCCAGAAGGACACTTCACAAAGATCATAATGGGTTAGCCGGGATCACACAGACACGGGGCCCCTTGTTGACTGATTGTCTGACAGTTGTCACCTATGTGTCTGATATTACTAAGTCCCGCGTTGATTTCCTTGGGGTATTTTTGTCCCTTTAATTGCATATCTTCCTGTCGTGACCCTACACGGGGCAACATGTTGGGCTAGAGTTACCTGATGGCAGGTGCACATGCACTGTGCATGGCACCTCCTCGCTGGGGTGGGACTTGGCAGCGGCCACCCCACGGGGAGGGCAGGCTCTTAGGACGCAGGACAGAGCCGATTGCTTCGTCCTGGGAGGTCAAGCACCCAGACTCCTTGTGCAAAAAGGGAGCTGGTGAAATTCAGGATTGTGAGCAATCCTTCTCTGAATTTGTTTATCAAGTACTTTACCATCAGATTAATGGGTTGCCAAGCTGTTCCCCGGACAGTGTAATTGAGGCAAATTGCATGAATACACTGCATCAATATGAGTGCATGAGTCAAGCTGGGGGAAGGCAGCAGTGCTTGGTTAAAAATGTTCTTTGCCATGTAAAATGAGCCAGCAATGGAGCTGTGCAGAACTGCAACGCCAGCAGCCTTTCTGCCTGTCCGTCCCCTCCCTCCCCTCCACCAACTCCACCCAGACTTCCAGGTGGCTCAGGGCTGGTCCAGGCTGGCCCATGGCTCAGGGCTGTGCCATGCTCTTCAATATCATCTGCACTTTAACATGACATTGAAGCCAAGTTTTCCAAAACATTCCAATTCTGTTCATTCCAGGTGTCACATCTTCCCTCCAGCTACGCCTCGGAAGAGCCAACCCCCTTGCGTAGAGGACACATCTCTAGAAGCTTTCATTTCCGCAGCAGTCCCTGAGGTGGGCTGTGTAGCCAGGCTGTCCTCTGGGAACTCAGACACTGTACAGTGATTCACACCCATGTGGAGCCACGTCACTTCTCGCTCGGGTCGTCAGATACAGACCACGGAGACGTTGGATGCTCACAACACCACACGGCCAGAAGGCAGCTGCCGATGAGCGAGGAGCCCTCCTCTCAGGTGAGGGCTTTTAGAAATGCTCCGGCCCTGGTGCTGGGGGCCTGAGGAGAGAGCTGCCTGCCTCTGGGTCAGGCTGTTGGTGCTGCCAGGAGGCAATTCTGAGCCACAGACAGAGCCCACAGAACTATCTGGACCCCTCTGTCCAACACGGGCTCTGCCCCAGTTGGTACTTTTGGTACTGTGTTGGGAGGTCCTGAGGTGTGTGGTGGTGCCCACGACCTACTGGGCTTGGAGGACCAGAGCCCAAGACCCAAAATGGGCTCCCAGTTAGACAGGCTGATGTGGGAAGTGGGCACCAGATGTGCCACTCAGTAGCTCCATGACTGCGTCCTCCAGAGCCTCAGTTTCCTCATCATAATATAAGGATAACATGGGTGCCACTGGGTGGATCAACTGAATTAATTACAGTCTTTTAAGAGAGGGCAGTCCTTCGCCTTTGAAGGGCAGTGTTATGAGATGAATTGTTTCCTTCTCAAACTTCATATATTGAAGTCCTAGCTGCCGGTAACTCAGAATGTGACTCTATTTGGAGAAAGAGTCTTTAAAGGTATTTAAGGTTAAAATGAGGTTATTAGGGTGGGTCCCAATCCAATATGACTGTTGTCCTCATAGGAAGAGGAGATTAAGACACAGACACACACACAGGGAAAAGACAGACACACAGGGAGAAGACAACCATCTACATGCTGAGGAGAGAGACCTCAGAAAGAAACCAAGCCTGCTGACACCTTACTTTTGGACTTCCAGCCTCTAGGACCGTGAGAACATGAATTTCTGTTGTTTGAGCCACATAGTGGTAGCAGCCTGAGCAGACTAATACAGGCAGATTTGCCCACAGCTGGCTCTGCCCTCAGCCTAGAGAGAGTTAACCTTTTATTCCTTAATCTCTTCTGTTTCTACCTGTCACTGAGTCATCTGCTCAGAGGCTTCCCAGCTTTGTGACAGGTGAACAAAACACCTGTGCATTGGAAACAAGCATACGGGTATAGCCAAGTAAACTCCTACTGGACCTAACCCTCTTGCATATAAAAACTAAAAACTCTGCACAAAAAGAAAAAACTCTGCCCAAATCTCTGACTGATATCTGAACCACACATGCTTGTAGGTAGAATCAAAGCAGTTTAGCTAAAATAAAAGATCTGCGCTGTGATTTGGGCTGATACTAAAGACAGAGTTTGCAATTTAAGTCCAGTCATGTTAACTGCCTACCAAAACAAAAAAGTCAACATTCTCTGGAGGATTAGAATAGACTCCAGAATCTCTGCAACATAACATTCCGATACATGACATTCAGCATACAGTCTAAAATTGCTTGACATATGAAAAAAAAAAACAACAGGAAAATGTGACTCAGTCTCAAGAGGAAAGTCAATCAGCTGAGAACAATCCTGAGGTGACCCCCAAGATGCTGGAATTAGAAGGCAACAACTTTAAAGAAGATATTATAACTACACGCAATTAAGTAAGGAAAAATATGCTGGCAGTGAAAGAAGAGATAAGAAATCTCAGCTAAGAAATAGAAATTATAAAAATCAGAACCAAAAAGAAATTCTAGAACTGAAAAAAATAATTGAAAAATATTTGAACTAAAATATTCAGGGGATTGGCTTATTACCAGAACGGAGATAATAGATTAAAATCTGAGTCAGTGAACTTCAATATAGATGAATGTCAATCATCCAATCTGAAGAAGAGAAAGAAAACAGGTTGAAAATAATGAAGAGAGCCCTGGGAACCTGTGGGACAATATCAAAACATCTAACACATATGCAATTTGAATCCCAAGAGGAGAGAAAGCAGAGAATGTAGGAGAAAAAAGTATTCAAAGTTATAGTGGCCAAGACGTTTCCTAAATTTGGTGAAACACCTAAATTTGAATTTCAAAAGGTTCAGTGAGCCCCCAAACAAGATAAATATAAATAAAACCATGTCTGAGCATCATAATCAAACTGCTGAAAATCAAAGGAAGAGGCTATCTCTGAAGCAGCCAAAGAAAAACTATACACATTGTACATGAAGGATACGATCTGAGTGACTGCAGACTTCTCATCAAAAACTATGGAGGCCAGAAGGCAGTGGAATGATGTGTTTGATGCTGAAAGACAAACCCGTCAACCTAGGAGTCTGTAACCAGGGACAGTATCCTTCAAAAAGGAAAATGTTTTCAGATTAAATAACAGAGAATCTGTTGCTATTTATGAGAACTACTAAAAGAAGTTCTTTGAAAGGAAATGATACCAGTTGGGAATTCAGATTTTAGAGAAGTAATGGAGAGTATCGAAACTGGGAAATATGTGGGTACATATAAATGAATGTTAAAATCTTAATTTCTTTAAAATACATAAGACTGGGGCTTCCCTGGTGGCGCAGTGGTTGAGAGTCTGCCTGCCGATGTGGGGGACGTGGGTTTGTGCCCCGGTCCAGGAGGATCCCACATGCCGCAGAGCGGCTGGGCCCGTGAGCCATGGCCACTGAGCCTGCGCGTCCGGAGCCTGTGCTCCGCGATGGGAGTGGCCACAACAGTGAGAGGCCCACGTACCACAAAAAAAAAAACCCATAAGACTGTTTAAAGCAAAAAGCTGTAACATTTTCTTCTGGGGTTTATTATGTATGTGGATACAATACCCATGACAACTATAGATTAAAGGACTGGGGGGACATATGGACCTATACAAACTATAGATTAAAGGACGGGGGGGACACATGGACCTATACAATTATAAGGTTTCTACATTTTACATATGGTGCTACAGTATTAACTCTAACTAGACCGAAAAGTGAAGGATGCGTATTGTGTATACTTTAATCTGTAAGCAGCCACTAATAGTGTAATGTACAGAGGTGTAGCTAAAACACAGTAGGTTAATTGAAATGGATTTTTTAAAAATATTCAACTAATCCAGAAGAAGACAGAAAATGAGGAACAGAGGAACACAAAACGGAGGGAACGAAAAGAAAACAAATACTTAAATTAGCCTAAATCCAACCACATCAAAACTTACATTAAATTTTAGTGAACTGAGCATGCCAATTAAAAGGCAGAGGGTGTCAGAATGGACTTTAAAAAGCAAGACCCACACCTCATACTCATTAGGATGCGACAGTGAAAAACCCAGAAAATAACAGGTTGCAAGGATGTGGAAAAATGGGCATCCTTGTGCACTATTGGTGGGAATGTACAATGGCACAGCTGCCGTGTAAAACAGTGTGGTAATTACTCAAGACTAAAAACAGAATTACTGTATGATCTGACAACTCCACTTCTACATATATACCCAAAAGAACGAAAAGCAAGGACCTGAACAGATATTTGTACACCATGTTCATAGCAGCATTATTCACAGTAGCCAAAAGTGGGCGGCCACCTATATGTCCATCGATGGGTGAAAGGGTAAGCAAAATGTGGTAAATACATACAAGGAAGTATTATTCAGCCTTAAAAAGAAGGACATCCTGACACAAGCTACAACATAGGTGAACCTTGAAGACATTATGCAAAGATGTTTCTGTCACAGCCCCGAGTACTGAGGGGCGTCCACACACCCTCCCCCATGCTCAGAGCCCTGAGGTCCAGATACATCAGGGCTGTGTCTACTCCTCACATGCTGGTACCTGCTTTGACTAAAACAGGAAGGAAAACCCCAGATTCAGGACTGGGGCTCTCCCCTCTGCCCTGCTCCCCTGTGCCTTCCAGTGCAGAGTTCCCAGGAACACCCTCCCTCGGGCAAGCCTGGCCACCGCTGCCCAGCCCCTCTGGCCTCTCTGCTCTGGGCTGCAGCCTGCGATGCTGTCTGTGAGTGGGGCCCGTGGGCCCGTGCAGGCAGGCTGGTGGCCGAGCCCAGGGGCAGGCCGTTGACCTGGACACGCAGCCCGAGCGGGAGGTTAGTTCTGGACAATTCCGCCCTCGCCAGAGATTGTCTTCCTGGGATGGCAGGGCACAGCCTACCACTCTGCCTGACCTGGGGCAGGGGAGCCAGAGAGGGAAAGAGAGCAGGGACTCTACCTGTGGACAGGGGACCGGAGTGCTGGCTCTGAGTCCACATGCCTGATGAGCCCAATGAGTGGACGTTTTAGTCATGATGAGCTGTTCCTCCTCCTTTCTTTTACTGCTATCTGAGTTCTGTTTTGTCTGGTGTTAATGTCGCCAGCCTAGCCTTCTTATGCTTACTGGTTTCAGGGCATGTCTTTTTCCATCTATTTGTGCCCAGCCTATCTGAGTTTTCATTTTAAAGTAACGATTTTAAAGGAACCTATTTAAGCTAACTATTACAGCTGGGACTTGCTGTTTTCTCATTTCTTTTTCATTGTGGTAAAATACACAGAACATAAAAATTCCCTGTCTTCAGTGTAATTTACCATTTTTAAGTGTATAGATCAGTAGTGCTACGTATATTCACACTGTTGTGCAGTCAGTCTCCGGAACTGTTCATCTTGCAAAGCCGAAACTCTGTACCCATGAATAAATGCCCCGTTTCTCCCCTGCCCTGCAGCCCCTCGAGACCACCATTCTGCTCTCATCTCAAAATCCTGGGGGCTGTGAGCGTGGTGGAGGGTGTGTGGGTGTCCCCTCACTCAGGACCCTTTAGCCCTGTGAGCCATTAGGACACTGGGTGTCACCCAGGTCCTGCTGCTCTGAGGCACAGCCTGTGGCATTGGCCAATGTCACGCCGCAGCCTGACTCCTGTCTCTCACTGGCCGGGGCCATGCTCCGTGGCAGATCTCGGGCCTGGAGTCCAGGTCATGGGCACTTGTTTATACTCGGTGGTCTGGGGCTTCATAGGACCTCCTTTATGGTCGACGAGCCACAGGTGTGGGGAAGTCCCCAGGCAAGTCCTCCCCGCTCAGGAGCGCGGCTGGAGGAGAGAAGCGCAGAGGACCTCAGCGCCTGGCCCTGGCTCAGTGCACTCACCTGCCACGCACGTCACTGCCTGGCCCCCCCGTGCATCCATGGGACTAACAGGCCTGTTTCTCATTGGGACCCCACAAGGAAACGGTTTCAGCTGCTCCTTTTCTGTGTCTCAGTGTGCACGCGGTGGTTTTCATCACCCGACCAGAACGCCTGAATTCCTTCTCTACCCCCTGCTGCAGCAGCCAGCGCTGGAGCTCTGATCCAAACCTGAACACTGGGCACGCTTGCGTGAATTCTTGGGAGCTTGAGGGGAAAACATTTCAAATTAGGGAGAACATCCCAGTACTTGGGAGCACTTGGAATCCTCAACAGCACCACCATTTCTAAGTGCATTTCAGAAGAGGAAAAAGCTCCTCTGTGAGCATCCCTTGAAATCGCCTGACAGAGAATACTCTGCAGGGGCCCGTGGGTGCCTCCTAACTTTTGTGGGAGAAGGATCTGAAGAGCCCAGAGGCCGGCACCCTCTACTGTGTATCATACAAGCAGTGTGAAACCTGAGGAAACACTACAATGCTTTGGACACAACACCAGTGACCTGCCCACGTGCTGTCATGGCATCTTCCCACCGGTGACCCATCATCAGGGCTGCAAACTGATACCCGTGAAACCACCACGTGGAACGTGAGCCCCTGAGCCATGGGCCTGGAAAGGTGAGAGCATCATTCTCGCAGCCCTGGGGGTGGGGGGCAGGGGAGCTTCCAACAATGTTCACGGCAACCCTCGACCTGTCAACATAGATTTTGAAACACTCACACCCATCTTGGAATATGGCAGAGTATCAACCAATGAATCGATTTTAAAAATTGAACTTTAAGGACAAATAAATAAGATCGAGGAGGCTTTGCTGTATTTGTCTGCTAGGGCAGCTGTAACAAAGCCACAGGCTGGGGGGCTTAAACAAGATGAAATTTATCTTCCCACAGTCCTGGAGGCTGGACATCCAAGATCAAGGTGTGGGCAGGGTTGGCTCTCCTGAGGCCTCTCTCCCTGCCTTGTAGACGGCCACCTCCTCCCTGTGTCCTCACGTGTCTGTCCTCTGTGGTCACGTGTATCCAGTGTTTCTTCTCATAAGAACACCAGTCCTAGCGGATGACCTGATGACCTCCTGTAACCTCAGTCACCTCTCGAAAGGCCCCATCTCCTGGCAGGGGTGCCGGGACCACTTGGACATGTGAGGCCTCCGTCACCTCTCACACCAAATGGGGATCGGAGCATGACCCCCGTCAGACGTCATGAGGAGAAATGAATCCATCCAGGCAACAAGAGTTTGGAACGGATACATCAGGCCCGTGATGAACAGGAACAATTGTTTCTCAAATCCCTGCTTTGCCGGCGAAGCCCCAACTGGTGCTTCCTTAAGTGCGTCTTCTCCGGCCAAGCGTGGAGATGGCCAGGGCCGGGGTCCCCGCCAGGAGCTCAGTACGTGAGGGAGGCGGATGCAGACACAGGCACTGGCATCCTCTGAGGTCACCGTCAAAGTAGCCTTTTTCACAGGGCAAAGGGAAGCCAGGTAAAGGGGCACTGGGGGTCTCCAGGTGTGGGCAGGGTGCTTCCCAGGACAGAGCAGATTCTTCAGGAGGTCCAGGAGTCCGCAGAGCTGCAGGAAGCAGAGTGAGGGCTGTGTGTCAGGGGAGCCACTGGCTGCTAAGAGTTCAGAACCAGATGCCCAGGTGGGCGCCGGGCCCTGGCGGGGGGGCTGACTAAGGAGTTGCTCCCCACACTAGTGTCCTGGGGCCGCTGTAACCAAGTGCCACGAAGTGGGCAACTTAAAACAGCAGAATCTATTCTCTCACGGTCTGGAGGCCAGAAGCCAAGGTGGCAGCAGTGCCCTCCCTCTGGATGCCGCAGGGCATCCTTCCTGCCTCCCTGGCTTATGGCGTTCGCTGGGGTTCCTCGGATGGCAGCTCCTCCGTCGTCATGTGGACGTTGTCCCTGTGTGTTCTGTTCCTCTGTGTGTGTCTCTCCTCTCCTTACAAGGACACCAGCCATTGGATTTGGGGCCCACCCTAATCCAGAATGACCTCATCTTTAACCAATGACACCTGCAAAGACCTATTGCCAATTGTCACCTTCCAAGGTTCTGGGTGGACGTGCACCTGGGGAGACACGATTTAACCCTGTGCAGGAAGCATGTTGTGAAGAGCAGCCCCCTTTGTCCCATCTTGGAGAGACTTTCTCACTCCCCAATTCACCCCTGTGATGCCCCAAAGCAGTGTGTGACATTAACTGAGTCACAAGTGTTTTCTGAAGAGAAGCTTCTTTCTTGCTTCTCTCCCCAGGGATGGAAGACGAGCAGGTGCTTCCTTCCCCAGGCAGGGGAGGCTAAACCAAGCCCAGGACTGCGGGACCGCGGGTAAGAAGGGGGGCTCCGGGCCTCTGGCCTCAGACAGGCTGCAGCCCCCAGGCCGTCCCTGCCGCTTTCTCCCCTCTGTGCGTTCACTGCGCTTTGCCCACTTGCATTAGATCATACTTATCTAATAGGACTTAATAGGACTCATGTGTTTGCAAGTGGTCAGAACAAAATGGGAGCTGGCCAAGGCAGCCAGGGGCTTGTGGAAAGGACTTGGACGTGTCTCTAAGAGCCACTCAGCCCCTAGGAAAGCAAGCACAAACCAGGGCTGGATGTGACATCCGGGCCACGAACGCCCCCAGGCCCCTCCAGCTGCCTCCCCGCTCCCTGCACTTGGTTCCCTTCACGTGCGCGGCGCGTCAGCTTTCTCCACGTGGCTGCCGACGGCCCCCAAGTGGGTCTGCCTCAGCCGACGGAGCTCCAAGTCCAGAACCCTCAGGGCAGCAACTCGTTGGTCAGGTCCCTCCCGGCCCCGCGCAGCATCGGAGGCCGGCTGGGGACAAGGAATTGCCCACGGAAAGGCGAGGGCCTGGCAGGGAAGCCTAGGGAGGTCTGCTCCCTGCCGCCATCACTCGGGGATCGCTTGTTTCCGGCATTTGGGAGCCACAGGGCTAATGTTTGTCACTTGGAAATCATGTCCTGTGCAGGGCTGAGCGAGCTAAAATCAGACGTTGGCGCCATTTAGCTGACACCAAGCCGTGAGGGATGCTGCAGTGCTGGGGCCTCCAGGCAGCAGGGACCAGGGACGCGGTGGGAGCTTTCCTGTAGACCCGGACGCAGGCCGTGCACTTGGAGGGCCGGAGGGCCATTCCTGCCTGGCTGGCCAGCTCTCCCTGAACCAGCCCAACAGGCCTCCCTATTTCTGGTCTGGGCTGGGGGTTCCAGTCCATGAGAGACAGTGTGCCTTCATGAAGTCAACCTCACGTTCCCCCATGCTTTTCAAAGGCAGGAGAACCCAGCCAATGCCTCCTAGAAGAGAAACGGAGATGGGGAGAGCGGGAGGGAGGAGAGGTGATGCCAAGCTTTCAGGAGAACTGCGGATGGAAGGGGGCAGGAGCAGCAAAGGCTGAGCAGTGAACAGAAAGCTGGGAGGAAACTCTGACCCAGGGCACCGCTGAGGGCTGCCCAGCGGCCGCAGCAGGCGGGAGCTTGAGACGGTAGATCTTAACTGGGAATTTGATGATCGCTTGAGCAAATGGTAAAAAGAGGGTTTGTTGGCTTGAGCTGGAGAGTCCTGAGATGGTGATGGCTTCGGGCGGGGAATGACCCGCATCAGGGGTCGGCAAACTCTGGCCCTCGGGCCACATCTGTCCTGCCGGCTTTTCTTGTAAGTGCATTGTTACGGGAACACGAGCACAAGCATTTAAGTGATACCTGTGTCTGCTTTCACACAACAAGGCAGGGTTGAGCGGTTGTGCCGGAGACCATCGTCTGGCAGAGCCTAAGATATTTATTACCTGGGCCTTTACACGAAAGGTTTGCTTGCCCTGGCTCTAGAGCTGTGCTCTCTAATGTTATGACACTTGAAACCTGTCTAGTCTGAACTAAGATGGGCTTAAGTGTAAACTAAGATTTCAGAGGCTTACTAGGAAGAAAAGGGTATTAAATAGCTCATTAAGAAATTTTGCGTATTTGTTTGCGTGTTAAGGTGGTATCTTTTGATGTGTTTGGCTAAATGAAATATAGTATGAAAATTAATTTCACCTGCTTCTTTCTACACTTTTCCCGTGGCTACGTGAAAAGTGTAGAATTTTCAACTGTGTCTGTGGCGCCTGTTGCATTTTTATTGGACGGCGCTTGTTCAGACTCCACGCCTCTCTCTCACCTCCCGGGTGGGGTTCCTGCATGTGGTGGAGGAGGTGGCTGCCGGCATCATCTTTTCAAATTGCAGGTCACAGCCTATCAAGTGGCCAGGAAATCCGTTTAGTAGGTCATGGCCAGAATTTTTAAACAATGAAATAGAACAAAAGAAAATATTTATAGTGAATTGCACACTAAAGATGCTGGTTTGCAAAACCTTCTTAAGTTAAGCATTTTTTAGTTCATCGATCTAAGTGCTGGAAGTTGTAAGAGGTACAGTTGACCTGGGGATTGGCTCCAGAACCTCTGTAGATACCAAGACGCGAGGATGCTCACGGCCCGTATATAAAATGGCTGAGTATTCTTCTCGCATTTGGTTGAAACCACAGATGCAACCCCATGGATATGGAGGGCCCACTGTGCTATAATTTTATGAACAACTAAGAAAGAAAACACACAGCCAATTAAACCATGATGAAACGCATTAAATGACAGGCATTCGGAACACCAGAATCAGTCCCAACAGCTTCTTGGTGCTTTGAGTTCCTTGTCTACCGTGTAGGCCTTGGCCATTTATCCTGCCTTGGGCTGCATTGCTGGGTGTGGTATAGTCAGTCCTTTTGCATGTGTCTTGGTCACCAAACACAACCCAGCCTCACCTACTTATGGGCCTCTTTCCTTCAGGTTCATAAAGGACTGGATGTTGTTTTGCAGAAAACCATGTGGCCTCCCAGTCATTCTCCCAATGATGCGTATTTGCTTCCCTAATGTTTTTTTTTAATTAATTGATTTATTTATTTATTTTTGGCTGAGTTGGGTCTTTGTTGCTGCGTGCGGGCTTCCTCTAGTTGTGGCGAGTGGGGGCTACTCTTCATTGCGGTGCGTGGGCTTCTCATTGCGGCGGCTTCTCTTGTTGCGCAGCACGGGCTCTAGGCGTGTGGGCTTCAGTAGTTGTGGCTTGCGGGCTCTAGAGCGCAGGCTCAGTAGTTGTGGTGCACGGGCTTAGTTGCTCCGCAGCATGTGGGATCTTCCCGGACCAGGGCTCGAACCCGTGTCCCCTGCATCGGCAGGCGGTTTCTCAACCACTGCACCACCAGGGAAGCCCAGCTTCCCTAATATTGAATTCTGATTCAATATTGATTTGAATTCGAGTCAGCTGCGCTTTGGTGCGTTCTACATACTCAAAATTCTTTCATTTCAATGCTGAATCAGTGACTCTCTTTGAAGACATTTTAACAAAAATGAAGTTCACCCCATGTGGTACCAAAAAGATGGGCAACTCAAGTGAGTTGAGGAGGGTGCCAGGCAGCGATTCATTGCAAGGCGGGGTCTGTGTAAGACAGAGTGCATTTCAGAGAGGCTAAAAGGTTAGAATAGACCACACGTGAGATATGAACATGTGAGGATTGGTCCAGCATAAACCACGTTTCCTACTGTGGGTTGTGCTGAAATGTGTCAAGCGGTGCCATTCATGTTTAACGCGGAAGGTGGGGCGGGGCCTTGTGGGGCCCACACGCGTGCGTTCTCTCCTAGGCCATGCAGGATGTTCATCTGTTCTTTCAGTAGTTCAGGAAGGATTATGGAGCAGGTACCCCATGCAAGGTATGAGTTGGCGCCAGAGGAGCAGGGGGCAGCCTCGGGACGGGGAGAAGGGGAAGCCCAAAGTGCAGCAGGAGTTAGGCGAAGTTCTGCCGCATGGCAGCTGGCGCGGGGGGTGGAGTGTGGCCTCACTTGAGATGCAGCACGGCAAGATGAGATCTTTCCAGAGAGACGCCCAGGCAGAAGCAACACTGTGAAGAGGGAGGAGAGAACACCTAGTGGGTCAGTTAATTAACCAGCCAGTCAGCTGCCCTGTGTGCCCGGCTGCCTCCTGCCCCATGCCAAGCTCCTCGTGGTTGGCAGAGGTTCCATGGAGATGGTTCTGAGTGTCTGTGCACTAGAATTGACGGCTCCGAGACTCTGGCCAGCCCCTGGGTCCTCTTTGCTTTGTTGTCCCCTTGGGCTCATCTCCCGGTGGCCCAGGATGGTGGGGGCCCTGCTGCCTGCCAGTCCCCTCTGCACAGAGCCAGTGGACCCTGCAGGGTGCTAACCCCATGGGCGGCCCACAGGTCTGGGCCAGTGGCCCTCCCTGCCCTGCCCATGCTGCGGGAGCTACTGTGGTCTCAGGCATGGACACATGTGGGTTTGCTTTGGTGGCAAAGCCTGAGGGTCCTTTGAACTGAGTCAGTAGTTTCTCTGGGGGATGCACAAAACAAGCAAAGCTTCATTTCCCATGTCTCCCGGGTGACAGTGGCCAATTCCCACCCCATCCCCCGGCATCCTCCTTGCGTGCCCGCCGCCTGGACATTTTGGCTCCAGAAGAGGCAACGGAGCTGACACATCTTCGGTGGCGAGCGGTGAGCACACAACTTCGTAATGAGGTCGGAAAGTTTGGGGCTACAGACTTATTGAATTTTGTATTAAGATATAACACAGCTGCTCTCATTTGCATTTCACAGCGCTGTTTAGAACGGATGTTTAATACTTAATGAATTGAATATTTAGATATGGCGATGCATTTGACACCTACCATTAAAGAAGGGAGCTTCCAAAGCAGTGAAGTCCTCCTGAAGCTGTGGTTTCGGGGTCTAGGCAGTGAAATCTCCAATGGGCCAGAGGGGGACGAAGGTCTCGAAGATGCTCTGTACCTTCTTCCTGTGCAGAGGGGTTCCCGGGGCCTCCTCCATCCCTAGTGACCACCCAGGCTGCTCCCGCCAAGCACCCCACCTCCTTCAGATGAAGCATTGGGTGAGCTTTCCTCTCTGACAGAGATTGTTCTAGAAAGGCATCCCATCCCTTGTGGACTGATTCAGGAAGTTAAAACAAAGTTATGAATACCCGACAGTTTTCTGTATATTATGATGTGTACTGTGCTCCGTGGAACACTGCAGCGTGCTTATTACAGTTTATTTCATAAGTCGATGCACCTTAAGAACAATTTATTCCAATATTAATACCTCTTAAGGGAGACATCATCAGCCTCACTAGAAAACAGTATTATGGTAAAGTCCTGGGGAAAACCGTGCAAAGCAAGGCAGCAAAATCAATAAAGAAGCAAAGGAACACTTGGCACATGCGATGAAGGACACGAAGGGCTGCCCTGCGATGTTGCTGAGTCTGCTCGGGGGCCGCACAGACCTGGCCCCTCCCACCCGGCCCCCTGATAGCAGCCCAGGGAGGCCAACGGCAGCCGGGGGCCTTGCCACGCGGCAGGACAGGCCCCACCTTCCCGGTGGCAGCCGCTGGTCTCAGTGGGGCCCGTGAGTGGTGGTAGGTCACGAGCCTCATGCAGCCCAGCCGGGCAGCCTGACCCGCTCCGGGGAGCTGGCAGACGGTCCTCTGCCAGGAAAGGGTCCCATCTGTGCTTCTCACACTGGAGGCTGGAGCCCGAGGCCCGCTGCCCAGCTGTGTGGCCTCGGACGCCTCTCCAACCCTCTGTGCCTCGGTTTCCTCATCTGTAAAACTCAGATAACCCCCAGTGACCTGTTGTGAGGACTAAGTGGGTCATAGTGGAGAAGCAGTCAGAGCAGGGCCTGCACAGAACAAGCATCATGGGATAATGTGCCGCTGCTGCCAGCCTCATCACAGGACAAGTCATTTCATCTCCGGGCAAAAGAAGAAGAAGAACGATGATAATACCAGCAGTGTCACCAAGCAATTAAGTATGATGCTGGGCTGCGGGGCAAGCACATGGTCTAGAGGCTGCTGGGGGAGGCCGGCCCCGCCCTGTCTCGGCGCATGGAGCCACGCCCCACACTGAGGACCCCACTGCCTAAGCCTTCGGGCTCATTGGCCTAGAAAGAGGCGGGCCAGCTGCAGCCTCAGTGGAAGGGCTCATTTGGAAAATGGAAATGCATGTCCTAACCCCATTTGTCATGTTATCAGCGCTCATGACAGCCGCATGGCACGATCCAAAGGAAAGATTTAGACCTAATGGGGAAAAATCAGTTAAAATTGACGTATCCATTAGAAGATTTTAGAACTGAAAGCATATTCTTCACAGAGTGTTAGGATGACTTCTTAGGTGATGCTAAATCAATATCTCATACTTGGGAGGAATTCATTATTTTGTTTTACGAGAACCGTCTGGTTCCTAAATTCTCTCCTGTTCTGCCTTTTCAAAAACACCCAGAAAAGCCCCAGATGAATCTTATAGACACCAGCCACAGTTCCAACTCGGAGCCCCTTCAGAAAGAGAAAAGATGAGAGGGAAGGGGCAGACGGTTTCAAACGGCTCCCTCCTCACCAAAGGGAGCCGACCTCTCCCAAACCCCGTCTGGGGCATGACGCCATCCCAGGACACAGCGCCTGGCTCCACGCCCACGCCTGCCCCTCCGAGTCTCAGATCCATTAAGGCTACAGCCTCCTGCCTTTTTGGTCCCTGCGCTGCTCTGGCTGTCGACAAGTGTAAGAGACTCAAAGTGGACACCAGAGTGGGGACGATTGCACCTACAGAGAGGAGGGTCCACCACTGCACCAGGTGGTGGAGGAATGGATGGGGGCGACAGCCTGTGCGGGGGGAGCAGCCCCCAGACCCATCAGCCTCCTAAGCCCGGCCCACCCAGAACTGTGCCCCGAACTCAGCAGCCGGGTGAGATTAACACCCTTGAGGGGAAAACAGAAAAGGTTTCCTTATACTTTTTCCCTCTGAAGTGTTGCTTTCCTTCACATCCAAGAACATACCGTGTCACTGGAAAACATGAAACTGGGTATAAAATATAAGCCTTTGAATGAACCGTTTATTCTGATGAGTATGAACTTTCCTTGGGGAAGCAGTGAAGGGTGGGGGCTGAGAGTGTGGCTTCTGCATCCAGTTTGCCTTCGGACGTGTCCCGGCCTGGCCCTGCGCGGGGCGGCCGGCTCACACCCTGTCCTCCACCTCTGCGGTGTGGACAGGGCTGGGCTTAGGGTCCCCGCCCCTCGTAGGTGCCACAGAGCACGTGGCAGAGCCTGGCTCTGGCTGTGCGGCAGTGAGCGTCGGCCGTTGTTATTACCGTTGTTTTCCACCCGTGCGGCTGGTCAGCAGCCTGAGGTTTGCGGCCCTGGCTGCCGGGGCAGCGACATGCCAGTGTCCCTGGGCTGGCACTCCCTCCAGCCCCGAGACCCCACTCTGTGGCCTCAGCAAGGTGCCAGATGTCCGTGAACCTGGACACCCTCGCCGGGGGTGGGCACAGCCATACCCACCTGTCTCTGCTTCCCGTGGCCGCCTAACACGCCACCGCAAGCTTATTTTATCTCAACGTATTTTAGATCAACAGAAATGCGTTCTCTCACAGTCCTGCAGGCCAGAAGTTCAAAATCAAGGTGTCATGCGGGGCTGCGCTCCCTCTGCAGGCTCTGCGGGGTGGCTTCCCACTTCTTCCAGCCTGCCTGCTGCCGTGGTGCTTCTCTCCCGTCTCTGCGTCCATCCTCACACGGCCTCCCCTGTGCATCTGTACCAAACCTCCCTCTGTGTCCCTCTAGGAGGACACCTGATGGCATTTCGGGCCACCCAGATAACCCAGGATGAGCTACACCCCTCAAGAACCTTAACGGCATCTTTTGTCATAGAAAGTAATAGTCACTTGTCTGCCAGGCGAGGTCCCATCCACAGAAACTGTGATTAGAGCATCAGCGTGGGGCTCTCAGAGCGAGGAGGGGGTGAGATCCTGCCTGATTCCCGGTCAGCCACCACGGTGGCCGTTGTTCAGCCTGCATGAGACCTGCCTCCAGTCCGGGAGTGAAGCCATGGGGACATCGGTCCCCTCTCCCCGTCTGGCTCTGAGCCCCAGCTCTGCACTGGAGGGAGGGACAGGAGTCCCACTCCTGTCCCTGGGCCCCAATAGCCTGTGAGAGCTGCCACCACTGCCCTCTGAGGCTCTCAATGCCACCTGCCTGGCGCTCTCCCCCAGCCACCAAGCCTTCTGTCCTCGTGGGGCAGTGACCACAGCACAGCCTACGTGGTACCCCCAGCAACACCACCTGGGACCCAGCTTTGCATGATGGGAGAGCCCTCAAGCCCTCACCAGCCAGACGACTGTCTGCCTCCTGCCCTGAGATGCCTGGAACATCTGCGGTGCCCCTTCTCCCATCAATTCTGGGAGCTCCTGGCAACCCACCAATAAACGGCCTCTGTCAGCTTGCCTGCCAGAGTCAGTCTGGCAACCAAACCTCCACCTGGGAGCAGTGCTGAGACCACGACACCTTTCGTGCTTGAGTTAAAGTAGATTTATCTTTTTTTTTTCAACCTGAAGAGCCCCATCTAAACTACCTGCTGCGTGCTGGGACCTGCATCTCGCGGGTGCCACTCTGTGCCCCGTGCGGCTGTGCAGTTGAGGAGACAGACACATCAAACCGACAGCGACACGGCGACAGACACATCAAACCGGCAACGACACGGCCTTACCCTGGAGCAGCGCCAGGGCCCCCATGGCACTGGGAGTCTGCGGCAGGCCGAGTGCGCTCACCAGATCCCGTGAGGGCTGGGCGCTGAGACACCGGGAGGTGCAGCCGCTGCCCGGGAGAGAATGTCACAGGTCAGAGTGTGGGTCTCCCTCTTCTAGGCCTGTCTTCGCCCTCTGGGTCCCCACTCACCCCACAAGTCTCCTGACAGGCTCCACGGGGCTGCAGCAAAGCAGGACCCACGGGTCTCCTGAATGTGCCCTGCCTCCCCTTTGGCTGGACTTAAGGGCTAAATATGCCAGGCTGGTGTTTTCCTCCAAACTCCACAGCAGGGACAAAGCAGAGCATGGGAATCCAGACCCCAGGGCAGCCACACGCACACCTGTGCCAGATGGAGTGGGAGGCCGACCGGGCGATGGCAGACGGGCAGAGGCTCCACGCGGGCCTGGCTCCAAGCAGGCCCCCTCCCGACGGCAGAGCCAGACTTGTCCTGCTCGAGGATGCTGTCCCGCTGTTCCTCCACGGTACCCCTCTGGCTAGCGTCTGCACGCTTTTCTCGAAGCCCATGTCAAGGACGAGCTCGTGGAAATAAAGCTTCGTTCGTAAGGATCCAACAGCCATTCTAGACGCAAGCCACCTCTGGAACTAAAAGTCTGTTTTGTCAAAAGTGAACAATGCAGGATACATGTGCAGTGATAGTAACTTACGCCCCAGCCACGTGCATCTTATCTAAGACACCAGCCGAGACCCGCACGTCACGATGACCACGGCGAGCCGGCTGGGTGAGCTCTCACCGGCTGCGGGCCTGCGTCCAAGTTATCTGCCCCAAGAAAGCAGGATGGCCCGTCTAATCCATCTTTTAATTATCCTTCTGAGGATGTGGTTTATAACCAGAACCTTTCAACAAGAAAGGGATTGATGTGGAACCCAGTTCAGTTTTACCATAAATGGCTGCAACGCCATCCAGAAACAGGGAAGAGTCGGCCGAGGTCACTTAGGAGAATGTACGTGCGTTTTCCCAGAAGTTCACGAGCACTTGCTGGGCTTCTGAGGACTGTGCTCTCCCAGCCAGACGGGCACACGGAGGGCGTTTGGCGCAGCAAAGCCCACGTGGACTCGGCCTTCTTAAAAAGCAGGAGGAGGATGTTGGTGAATCTGCAGGACATCGGACTGGCAGACATGGGCTGTGGGCCTCCTTTTCTCCCCAGTAGCAAAAGTAACTGCTTATTGCAAAACTTCCTACAATTCGTAAATGAAACAGAGACACAGTTCAAAGGTCAGAGCAAAAAGCTCCCATCCTCTTCCTGCCCTAGTCCCATCCCCGGAGCAAATGCCATTGGCAGGTCTTGGCTGTGTAAGTACAGATACACACATTTCTTTTTCAAAACTAGTTTATTGAGATACAAGTCACATAACATACACCTCATCCAGTTGAAGTGTGTATTCACAGATAAGTGCGCCCATCACCACAGTCATCACCTCAGAAAGCAGCTGAACACCCGCGAGCCCTGCGCGGCCTGTTTTCTGTCTACTTTCTGTCTCCATAGATTTCCCTGCTCTGCACGTTTCATGTAAATGGAATCACACAATGCACGGTCTTTTGTGTCTGGCTTCTTTCACTCAGTATAATGTCTTCAAGGTTCATCTGTGGTGAAGAGTGTGTTAGTATTTTATTCCTCATCATGGCTGAATAATATCCCATTGTACGGATATATCACATTTTGTTAGTGCATTTGTGACTGTGCAAATGTCCACATTTGTTCCTGCCGCCCACGGACTCCATGCCCTCCAGCACGCTTGGGGATCCCACTGTTTCTCCTGGCTGTGTGGCGTTCCCCCTGGGTACTCACCGTCATGTCTTTGAAGTCGAGGTCCCAGCCGGTGGCCTACGTGCCACGTTTGGCCCACCAGTGTGTCTCCCCCTGCCTGCTCGGCGATCAGCTGGCTTTTTTGGATAAGTAAGGGAGGCAGCCCCTCTGCGTGCCCTCACCACGTGGCGCTGGGCTCTGAACGGGTTGCAATCTTGACTTAAGTTCTCCTTTCCCGATAGATGTTCAGGTTGTTTGTTAGGATAAGCTAAGTAATAACAAAGGACTCCCCAACCATAGTGGATTAAAATAACCCGAGTTATCTCTGGCTCACGCTCGGGTCCAGGTGCCCCAGACCCTTGAGAGCGTCCCAGGCTGGTCCATCTCCTTCTAAACTGGCTGCTCAGCCACGCAGAAGGGGAAGCAAATGCTGACTGATGCTAGAACTTGGCCCTTAAAACGTTTCCAGGAAGTGACACGTGACTTACCCTCGGGGGCCATGGCAAATGTCAAAGGGACGTGCCCACATCTGAGCCTGGAAGGTTGGCCAAGTGGTGCCCGGGACTCCTCAGGTACCAGCTGGGCCGAGGTGACGTCCGGCTTGGGCATGCTTGGTGGCTCTGGTTAGGCACAGCCAGGTTCCTTTTATTTTTCCTTCCTCCCTCCCTCCCTCCCTCCCTCCCTCCCTCCCTCCCTCCTTCCCTCCCTCCCTTCCTTCCTTCCTTCCTTCCTTCCCTTTCCTCTTTCTTCCTTCCTTCCTTCCTTCCCTTTCCTCTTTCTTTCTTTCTTTCTTTTCTCTCTTTCTCTCTCTCTCTCTCTCTTTCTCTCTCTCTCTCTCCTTCCCTCCCTCCCTCCCTCCCTCTCTCTTTTCTTCTTTCCTTCCTTGTTTTTTTAGTTGGAGTATAGCTGCTATACAATATTATCTAACTTACAGGTGTACAATACAGTTATTCATAATTTTTAAAGGTTATACTCCATTTATAGTTTTTTTTTAACATATTGGCTATATTCCTCATGTTGTACAATATACCCTTGTAGTTTATTTTGTACTTCACAGTTTGTACCTCTTCCTCCCCGACCCCTTTATTGCCCCACCCCCACTGGTAACCACTAGTTTGTTCTCTAGACCTGTGAGTCTGCTTCTTTTCTGTTATATTCACTAGTTTGTTGTATTTTTTAGCCCGTTCTTACCAGAGCTGAGAAGGAATGCATCACTTTCCAAATATGGTATCAACTTCCTATATGGCCTTTAAAAAATAATTATTTTGTTGAAGTATAGTTGATTTACAATGTTGTGTTATTTTCTACTGTACAGCAAAGTGATTCAGTTTGACATGTGTATACATTCTTTTTCATATTCTTTTCCATTATGGTTTATCATAGGATATTGAATATAGTTCCCTGTGCTCTACAGTAGGACCTTGTTGTTTATCCATCCTATGTACACTAGTTTGCATCTGCTAATCCCAAACTCCCAGTCCATCCCTCCCCCACCCCTATCCCCTTAGCAACTACAAGTCTGTTCTTTATGCTGTGAATCTGTTGTGTTTTGTAGATGAGTTCACTTGTGTCATATTTTAGATTCCACATATAAGTGATATCATATGATATTTGTCTTTGTCTGACTTACTTCACTTAGTATGGTAATCTCTAGGTCCATTCTTTAGGTCCATTCATGTTGCTGCAAATGGCATTATTTCATTCTTTTTTTTGCCAAGTAGTATTCCGTTGTATATATGTACCACATCTTCTTTATCCATTCATCTGTCAGTGGACATTTAGGTTGTTTCCATGTCTTGACTATTGTGAATAGTGCTGCCATGAACATAGCAGTGCATTTATTTCTTTGAATTAATGTTTTGTCTGGATATACGCCCAGGATTGGGACTGCTGGATCATACGGCAACTTTTTTTTTTTTGTAAACTTTGCTATTTTTATTACTCTTAACAAACAGATATCACATGTTAACCTCCTCCTTTCCTAGACATGCATATATATCAGCACGCCTCTTCGTATGACATACTACCCATCCCTTCCTTTCCGTTTGGACTGTGCCTTTTTTTGTTTTATTTTTAACGTCATTATTGGAGTATAATTGCTTTACAATGTTGTGTTAGTTTCTGCTTTATAACAAAGTGAATCAGCTATATGTATACATATATCCCCATATCCTGTGTCTCCCTCCCACCCTCCCTATCCCACCCCTCTAGGTGGTCACAAAGCACCGAGCTGATCTCCCTGTGCTATGTGGCTGCTTCCCACTAGCTATCTATTTTACATTTGATAGTGTGTGTATGTCCACGCCACTCTCTCACTTCATCCCAGCCTACCCTTCCCCTTCCCCGTGTCCTCAAGTCCATTCTGTATGTCTGCATCTTTATTCCTGTCCTGCCTCTAGGTTCTTCAGAACCTTTTTTTTTTTTTTAGATTCCGTATATATGTGTTAGCATGAGGTATTTGTTTTTCTCTTTCTGACTTACTTCACTCTGTATGACAGACTCTAGGTCCATCCACTTCACTACAAATAACTCAATTTCATTTCTTTTTATGGCTGAGTAATATTCCATTGTATATATGTGCCACGTCTTCTTTATCCATTCATCTGTCGATGGACACTTAGGTTGCTTCCATGTCCTGGCTATTGTAAACAGAGCTGCAATGAACATTTTGGTACATGACTCTTTTTGAATTATGGTTTTCTCAGAGTATATGCCCAGTAGTGGGATTGTTTGGTCATATGGTAGTTCTATTTTTAGTTTTTAAGGAACCTCCATACTGTTTTCCATAGTGGCTGTATCAATTTACATTCCCACCAACAGTGCATGAGGGTTCCCTTTTCTCCACACCCTCTCCAGCATTAATTTTTGCAGATTTTCTGATGATGGCCATTCTGACTGGTGTGAGGTGATACCTCATTGTAGTTTTTTTTTTTTTAAAGAACAGATTTATTTATTTATTTTTGCTGTGTTGGGTCTTCGTTTCTGTGCGAGGGCTTTCTCCAGTGTGGCAAGCGGGGGCCACTCTTCATCACGGTGCATGGGCCTCTCACTATCGCGGCCTCTCTTGTTGCAGAGCACAGGCTCCAGATGCACAGGCTCAGTAGTTGTGGCTCACGGGCCTAGTTGCTCCACGGCATGTGGGATCCTCCCAGACCAGGGCTCGAACCTGTGTCCCCTGCATTAGCAGGCAGATTCTCAACCACTGCGCCACCAGGGAAGCCCCTCATTGTAGTTTTGATTTGCATTTCTCTAATGATTAGTGCTGTTGAGTATCTTTTCATGTGTTTGTTGGCAGTCTGTATATCTTCTTTGGAGAAATGTCTGTTTAGGTCTTCTGCCCATTTTGGGATTGGGTTGTTTGTTTTTTTGATATTGAGCTTCATGAGCTGCTTGTAAATTTTGGAGATTAATCCTTTGTCAATTGCTTCATTTGTAAATATTTTCTCCCATTCTGCAGGTTGCCTTTTCGTCTTGTTTATGTTTTCCTTTGCTGTTCAAAAGCTCTTAAGTTTCATTAGGTCCCATTTGTTTATTTTTGTTTTTATTTCCATTTCTCTAGGAGGTGGGTCAAAAAGGATCTTGCTATGATTTACGTCATAGAGTGTTCTGCCTATGTTTTCCTCTAAGAGTTTTATAGTGTCTGGCCTTACAGTTAGGTCTTTAATCCATTTTGAGCTTATTTTTGTGTATGGTGTTAGGGAGTGTTCTAATTTCATTCTTTTACCAGTAGCTGTGCAGTTTTCCCAGCACACTTATTTAAGAGGCTGTCTTTTCTCCATTGTATATTCTTGCCTCCTTTATCAAAAATAAGGTGACCACATGTGGGTGGGTTTATCTCTGGGCTTTCTGTCCTGTTCCATTGATCTATCTTTCTGTTTTTGTGCCAGTACCATACTGTCTTGATTACTGTAACTTTGTAATATAGTCTGAAGTCCAGGAACCTGATTCCTCCAGCTCTGTTTTTCTTTCTCAAGATTGCTTTGGTTATTCAGGGTCTTTGTGTTTCCATACAAATTGTGAAATTTTTTGTTCTAGTTCTGTGAAAAATGCCTTTGGTAGTTTGATAGGGATTGCATTGAATCTGTAGATTGCTTTGGGTACTATAGTCATTTTCACAATGTTGATTCTTCATATGGCAACTATTTTTAGTTTTTTGAGGAAACTCCATACTGTTTTCGATAGTGGCTGCACCAATTTACTTTCCCACTAAAAATGTAGGCGGGTTCCCTTTTCTCCACACCCTCTCCAGCATTTGTTATTTGTAGATTTTTAAATGATGGCCATTCTGACTGGTGTGAGGTGGTACCTTGGTGTAGTTTTGATTTGCATTTCTCTAATAATTAGTGATGTTGAGCATCTTTTCTTGTGCCTGTTGTCCATCTGTAGGTCTTCTTTGGCAAATTGTCTGTTTAGGTCTTCTGTCCATTTTTTGCATGGGTTTTTTGTTTTTGTTGTTGTTGAGTCTTATGAGCTGTTTACAGTAAGTCCCTTACACGAAACTTCAAGTTGCGAACTTTGAAAGATGCCAACGTGTGTGAGGTTATGGCCTTCACCATGAATGGGGTTTGGAAGAACCTTTTTTTCACAGTTTGTTCATGATTTTCGTGGATTTGAGAGGTAGATGAGGAGTCCAAAGAGGTCTTCAGCAACTTAGTGGCCCTCAGCAAGAAGCTAGAGCTAGATCTGCAAGAGGACGACTTCATTGAACTCCTTGCTGTACAACACGAGGAGCTTACTAATGAAGACCTGATGGAACTGGAGGCACAGAGAAAGGATGAAGAAGGACAAGAGAAAGAAAAAGTAACTGAAGAACCAGAGAGATTCATGACACAGGAAATGGTAAGGGGATTTCCTTTATTGGGGAGGCACTGTTAGTTTTTGAGGCACAGACCCGAAGGAAGAACAGTAGATGAAGGTTGCAGCAGCCGTTCAGAATGCAATCCAGCGCTACGGTGTCATCTATGACGAGAACAAAGAGCTACTACCCAGACATCACTGGATTGTTTTTTCAAGAGGGTAGATAGAATTGAATCCAGCAAGGAACCAGAACCTGTGCCACCAACGTCAGGTGTGAGTGAAACTGCAGCTCGCCCTCCGTCTCCTATCGCTGACGACCCTTCAGCTCTACCGTCTCCCACCTCCTCTCCTTCCTCCAGTCAGTAACTCTTCTTGCCTGTTCACTCAATGCCAGCCCCTGTATGCCCCCTGTTGTACTGCACTACTGTACTTTTCAAGGGACTGTACTGTAAGATTAAAAATGTTTTATTTGTTGTGTTTGTTTATATCTTATGTGTTATCTGTGTGAAAATTATTATAAACCTATTACAGTACAGTACTATATAGCCGATTGTGTTAGTTGGGTACCTAGGCTAACTTTGTTGCACTTATGAACAAATTGGACTCACAAACGTGCTATTGGAATAGAACTCGTTTGTATGTAGGGGACTTAGTGTATATTTTTTGGAAATTAAACCCTTGTCAGTCACATCATTTACAAATATTTTCTCCCAGTCTATACAGCCTATTTTTTTTTTTTTTGCGGTACGCGGGCCTCTCACTGTTGTGGCCCCTCCTGTTGCGGAGCACAGGCTCCGGACGCGCAGGCTCAGGGGCCATGGCTCACGGGCCCAGCCGCTCTGTATATGGCCTATTTTTAAAGAAAGGAAGAAACGGGACCTACGGTTTTAAGATAACACTGAGTGCTTAAACATCATTCTGTCTGCTGTGCTTGTCCTACTTTCATGGGTCAGGCTCACCTGGGAAGCCCTCCGTCCTTTGAGGACCTGCCTGCCACTTACCAGGTGGTCACCTGGAGCCACATCTGTTTCACCTGATGCACCTTCCAGGCCACAGTTGGCTGCATGGGTGAGGGGAGCAATGAAAGTGACCCAAACTACCCCCTGGATTCTTCTCCCATCTTCCTTTTTGGAATAGAGCCCTGTCAGTTCCAGCTGACACAGTAGCATTGGTGGACCAGAGATGGAGGCCCAGCTTGGGAGTCAGTCCGCTAGGCTGGGCGCCCTTGTCCAGCCTGAGACTGTCAGCCCAACGTTAATTCTTACACTGTTAAGAATTACACTTAGGGGGCTTCCCTGGTGGCGCAGTGGTTGAGAATCTGCCTGCTGATGCAGGGGACACGGGTTCATGCCCCGGTCTGGGAAGATCCCACATGCCGTGGAGCAGCTGGGCCCGTGAGCCATGGCCGCTGAGCCTGCACGTCCGGAGCCTGTGCTCCACAATGGGAGAGGCCACAACAGCGAGAGGCCCGCGTACCGCAAAAAAAAAAAAAGAATTACACTTAGTTTCCCAGGACATGTGACCAGGTACCACAGGCTGGCGGCTTAAAATGATAGACATTTATCATCTCACAATTCAGGAGGCCGGAGTCCAAAATCAAGGTGTGGGCAGGGCCAGGCTCCCTCTGGAGGTTCTAGGAGAGCATCCTTCCTGCCTTCCTCCTAGTTGCTGGTGGTTCTAGGTGGTCCCTGGGCTTCCTCCATCACTCCAATCTCTGCCTCTCTCCTCACCCAGCCTCCTTTCTCCCTTTGTGTGTGTCCTGGTGTCTTTGACACCTGTCATTGATTGATATACATCTTTGCACACTTAGCCAATTATTTCCTTAGTCTCAGTTCCTAGAAGTAAAACTGCTGGACTTTTGGCCACATCCTCCAATTGGCCCACAGAAGATGGTGCCTCTGGCTGCAGGGCCCAGGGGGCAGGCTCCCCCTACCTCCCACCCGCATCATTACTGGCTCTCCCTGCTCCCTGCTCCCCTCCTTCCCTTTCTCTTCCTCCTCCTCCATTTTCAATTTTGCCAGGCTGAGGGGTAAAGAAGTTAATTTGCTGTTTTATTTGACAATTTTTCATTTCTCCTTTGGTGAGATGCTTTATATCCTTTATCCTTTTTTTCTATTGAGATATTTAGGAATTTTTCTTGTTAATTTGAGAAAGTTTCTCTTTATTAAGGATGTCAACCCTTCTGTCCTCCATATCTGTTGTAGATATTTTTCCCAGGTTGAGGCAAACTTTCTTCAGGTGAGAAATTCTGGGAGAGGTGTGTGGCACGAATCCTCGTATGGGGACATGAGGTGACATAATGGACATGAATGTCTTTCATTGCAGTTTCCAAACCCTACAGATGTGCTCTTCGATGGCTACTTTTTTTAATATAGATATATATAAAGTCCAAGGGGATAAGACTAAATCATAAACAAGTGAAGACATTTTTACAGGAAACAAGGACATTGATGTCTGTGTCCATGGCTTTTCCCCCACATTTTTAAAATTATAAAAGTATTACACACAAAATAAAAATATTAAAGCAGTGTAGACTGATATGAAATGAAAAAGAAACATTTCCCACCCCATTCCCCCTCTAAGGAGAGAACCATTTTAACCGTTATGTTTTCAGATCTTGTTACCGCCATAATTCTAAATAAAATGCTTCCACTCTGTCCCTGCATTTGTCCATTTTAAGCAATTTCTATCTGACTTCTCAGTATGAAAGAGAAGCTTAAGTCATTTCAACTTCATCCATTCCCCGCTTAATTTTGGTATATTGTTTTTAGCCCTTCCGTGTTTTCATGAATAGTTTAGAATCCCATGTATGGACCTCCGCTTCCGCGACCAGCCTTGGACACACTCTCCTGTCTCCCTTCTGTGTCAGGGGAAGAAGTGGGGAATCCTCTCTCTGCACTGTTCCCCCCAACTGTGTCAGTGATGCCCTGTCATTTGCATTGGAGTATAATTGCTTTGCAATGTTGTGTTACTTTCTGCTGTATAACAAAGTGAATCAGCTATATGTGTACATATATCCCCATATCCCCTCCCTCTTGCGTCTCCCTCCCACCCTCCCTATCCCACCCCTCTAGGTGGTCACAAAGCACTGAGCTGATCTCCCTGTGCTATGCGGCTGCTTCCCACTAGCTAGCTATTTTGGTAGTGTCTATATATCCATGCCACTCTCTCACTTCGTCCCAGCGTACCCTTCCCCCTCCCTGTGTCCTCAAGTCCATTCTTTATGTCTGTGTCTTTATTCCTGTCCTGCCTCTAGGTTCTTCAGAACCTTTTTTTTTTTTTTTTAGATTCCATATATATGTGTTAGCATGTGGTATTTGTTTTTCTCTTTCTGACTTACTTCACGCTACCTGACAGACTCTAGGTCCATCTACCTCGCTACAAATAGCTCAATATCGTTTCTTTTTATGGCAGAGTAATATTCCATCGTATATATGTGCCACATCTTCTTTATCCATTCATCCGATGATGGACACTTAGGTTGCTTCTGTGTCCTGGCTATTGTAAATAGAGCTGCAATGAACATTGTGGTACATGACTCTTCTTGAATTATGGTTTTCTCAGGGTATATGCCCAGTAGTGGGATTGCTGGGTCATATGGTAGTTCTATTTTTAGCTTTTTAAGGAACCTTCATACTGTTCTCCATAGTGGTTATATTAATTTACTTTCCCACCAACAGTGCAAGAGGGTATCAGGTGGTGATGAGAGCTGTGGAGAAAACTAAAGCTGGGAGAAGAGGGAGGGAGGTGAGGGGTTGCAATTTAACAAACGGCTAGGGGAGAATTTATAACACTTACTCGGTCCTCAATCTGTTAACTGTGTTTCCCCTATAATTGCCACTATGTTGAGTCTATAATTCTAAAGCTAGTAAAAATACATTATGATTTTATAAATATTATTCCTTTCCTATACCACTGAGCCTGGCTTCTGGCAAGGGGATGATCCAGGTCTCATGTTGAAATGGATGTATAATTTTTACATTCTATCAATTGCTCCAAATCGCATCAGGATGCCTCATCTGGGCCCATGACACTCATCTGTAACTCTTTATCCTGGCATTGCTAACGGCCTTTCTTTTTCCATATTGATGGAACAAGCATGCTTCCGCATCAGGAAGGCCAGCCAGCTTCCCTTCTGGAGCGCTAGTTTTTGTACTGGCTGTTATCTAGGCTCTCAGACTAGAATTTACTTTCATGTTTCACTCTTGGGTTAATGCAACTGTTTTCTTGGATTCCATTTCTTTCTTTTTCTTGAATTCCTTTTGTCGTTGTTGGCGTTGTTGGAGTACATCCTCAAGAAAATTTTCTCAGAAAGGGCACGAAAGGAGGATTAACAGATTACTTCCCCCAAATTTGCATATCTGGAAATTCAAATGTAATTGATGGTTCGGCTGAGGATAGATTCTGAGTTCAAAATACCCACCTCCTGACTTTAAAGGTTGAGTTCATTGTTTTCTGGGACCCACTGGGACTGATGAGAAGCCTGTTGCTGATTGGATCCTCATTCCTCTGTGGTTAACCTCTCCTTTCCCTCTCTAAATACTCCAGAGATCTGGCCTTAATCCTTGATATCCTGAAATTCCTCAAGGCTGGTACGGAGTCTAAGTCAGCATCTCACAGGGGTTGGGTGCCCCTGAAACATGAGTGCAGCTGCTGTGGCTGCCGCACTGTGAGAGGGTCTGTGCAGTGGGAACAAAGTCATACTAAGGTGTGAGTGGCTGGTAGGTCAGCTGCTCCCAGGAGGGGTGAGGAGGAGGTATTTATTTTTCATTTATTTATTATTTAAAAAATTTTTATTTTACATTGAAATACAGTTGATTAACAATGTGTTAGTTTCAGGTGTACAGCAAAGTGATTCAGTTATACATATACATGTATCTATTCTTTTTTAAGTTCTTTTCCCATTTAGGTTATTACAGAATATTGAGCAGAGTTCCCTGTGCTATACACATATATCCTTTTCAGTTACCTATTTCAAATATAGTAGTGTGTATATGTCAATCCCAACCTCCCAGTCTATCCCTCTCCTCCACCCTTCCCCCCTGGAAACCATAAATTTGTTCTCTAAGTCTGCATGTCTGTTTCTGTTTTACAAATAATTTCATTTGTTTTTTTTTTTTAGATTCCATATATAAGCGATATCATATGATATCTGTCTTTCTCTGTCTGACTTACTTCACTTGGTATGATAATCTCCAGGTCCATCCATGTTGCTGCAAATGGCATTCTTTCATTCTTTTTTTATGTCTGAGTAATATTCCATTGTATATATGTACCACCATCCTAAATGTTGATGGACATTTAGGTTGCCTCCATGTCTTGGCTATTGTAAACAGTGCTGCAATGAAATTGGGGTGCATGTATTTTTTCGAATTATGGTTTTCTCCATATATATGCCCAGGAGTGTGATTGCTGGATCAATGGTAGCTCCACTTTTAGTTTTTTAAGGAACCTCCATACTGTTCTCCGTAGTGGCTGCACCAATTTACATTCCCACCAACAGTGTAGGAGGGCTCCCTTTTCTGCACACCCTCTCCCGTGGGCACGGAGCTCCCAGTCTGCGGCGGGCTGCTGGGCGTCGGCTACCAGCACAGCTCTCTCTCCGGAACAGTTCAGAGGGGCCTTCCACTGACCCCAGCCTGGCTGAAGGGCAGACAGAGGAAGTTCCCGCACACTTGGTGGACGGCCAGGCCCTGTCTTTGCGGGCAGCTGTACCCACTGGCTCGGGAGTGCCTGCCGCAGGTGTCTGGAGGCCAGCCCTGGCCTCGGAACCCAACCTGGGGAAGAGAGCCCCAGCCCACTGCTGGCAGAGCCTGGCACGCCCGGCAGGACGGCCTGGGCAGCTGGCCTCCGCTCCTGCACCGGCGTCTTCTCCACCGAGGACAGACATGCCACCTTGCAGCCAGGGGGTCTCGGCCCAGATCTGTTGCCCCCACTTCTTGAGGAAAGCTGGTCCTTTCCCCCACTGTGCTTAGGTGAAGGCGGCCTCTCTGCTCAGGGTCACAGGGAGAGGCTGGGCCCCTGGCAGGGGGGGACCCAGACCCACCTTGGGGACAAACACCTAGGCTCATGGTTTCTGGGACAACGGCTGTAACCGCCACTTCTCCACAGGCTGGGGGCAGTGTGCTGCGTGGGTGCATGTTCGTGGGTGTCTTGGGCAGCTGTTTGGTCTGAATGGAATGAGCTTCCCCGGTATCCTCCCAAGACCTCTGTGAGCTGCACTGGGGCCAGCGCCCGCCTGGGGGCCGCGGGGCCTGGGCTGAGTCTCCTAAGCTGAGGGCGGTCAGGAGGGGGGACGGGGCACGGCCCTCATGGGTCAGGGTTGCAGTCCACGCCCTGGAATAGCCCTCAGCCGTCAAAGGGAGGGGACACCTATCCTGTCACCTCGAAAGCGTGATGCATAGGGAAAGGACCAGACACCATCGGCCACGTCTCGTGTGGTCTCGTTTGTATGAAGTGCCCAGAGCAGGCAGGTCCACAGACGCAGAAAGCAGATCGGCGAGGACTAAGGCCTGGCGGGAGCTGGGTAAACTGAGGCACGGTGCATGTTTCCAAGGGTCTATGTGAACAAACATCGATGTGAAACTGGAGGCCCGCCCGACAGGAGCGGGGAGGGGTTTTTATAGAGAAGACTCGGAGAGCAGGCAGATCCACGGACGCAGAAAGCAGATTGGCAAGGACTAGGGCCTGGCGGGAGCTGGGTAAACTGAGGCACGGTACATGTTTTCAAGGGTCTATGTGAACAAACATCAATGTGAAACTGGAGGTGAATGGAGCCCCCCCAGGCCCGCCCGACAGGAGCGGGGAGGGCTTTTTATAGAGGAGACTCGGAGAGCAGGAAAATTTGGCCACAGCTTAAGCAGCTGCCGTATTTGGGGAGACCCCACAGCTGTTTGTGTTCGGTGTCTTCAGGTCTCATCTTCCCAGATTCGAGCGCAGTGACTTGACTTAGGCGTCGGCTGGCTTCTGTGGCTACCTGGCATCAGAGCCACTGTCTGACGACCTCCTTGTTTAATTACTGTCACAGGCGACTGGGAAGCAATGCTTAATGGGTGCAGGGTTTCCTCTGGGGGCTTGAAAATTCTGTAGAACTGGATAGAGCACAACTCTGAATGTACTAACATGCACTAAATGCTACTGAACTGGGTGCTTTAAATGGCTAAAGTGGTTAATTTTATGTTACCTGGGTTTTATCTCAATTTATAAAGAAGCCCAATAGTCTAGCTGTGGGCTTGGGGACAGGTCTCAGGGCCACAGGGACCTGGCCTCAGGGTTGCTGGACACTGGGGTGTGAGGGTGAAGGATGGGCAGTGGTCTGCAGAGAGAGCCAAGGTGGCCAGCACACCTGGGTCCTGCAGCCTTGGGGGCAGCCAGTGTCCAGGCCTGCAGGCCACCTGGAAGCCTGAGCTCATCACCAAAGCAGTGGCCTGAGCTCCTTGTGAGGGCCCAGGGGCCAGCTGCAGGGTCCCTGGACACATGCCCCAAGAGGGCGCACTGCAGGGCACTGCCCAGGCCGAGGAGGGTGCAGACCCTGGGAGCCTCATCCCTCCTGCTGGGACAGACCTGCACCTCGGTCGGAAGGAAGGACAGGCCTAGGGTGGATGGGTCAGAGGCTTAAACCAGGTGGCCAGCCCTTCCCACCCTGGGCTGAGCTAGTGAGGAAGCTGCTCCTGGTTTGAACCAAAAGTGCTTCAGGCCAGTTAACTGCATTCCTAGAAACCTAGCTCACGGAAACCAGCAGAGATGCAGTCAGCGACTCATACACAAAGAACTCCTGGAGCTTTGCGTGTGGTGCAGATAAGTACAGAGTCTGTGCATCCATTGGTACGGGTCAGGGCAAGTCCATGTAACACAGCATTGGATCAACATCAAAATACTGATATGTTAATTACCAAAGTGCCCACAAAACGTTAAATGGAAAAGCCAGTCATGGATATTATTGAGTGCCTACTACATGCCATGCAACGTATTAGACTGGGGACAACCATGGTGGCCAAGACACAGAGTCACCGCCAGCCGGGTGTGGGACATGGTCCAGTGGAGAAGATAGGCGAACTCTAAACGGAGAGAAAGGCCTGAGCTGTAACAGCCTGGCAGGCTGTCATCTGCAAGAGGCTGTTTTTCGGTGCTTTAAAATCATAGAAGGAGAAGCAGGCCTGAGATGAGGATGGAGGTGTTAGACTTGGTGTTAGGTGCAGGTGACACCTAACACCTCTTGTCCCAGGTGACAAGGGACATCCAGGGGGGAAGGCCTCTGGTCCATTCAGAATTTGGCCCTGGGGCTGCAGTGGTCAACAGGCCAGGGTTCTAGTCTCGGGGGACAGGAGAGTGCCTTGAGGTGGCTATGATTGGAGTTGTCTGGACAGAAGCAGGTGAGGCGAGATTGAAGGACGGAGGCATGGGGGCCGCTGACATTTCTGGGGGGAGAAGGGACTTGCAGCCAAGGAGCCCGGGAGTGAGGCCGAGGGGACACGTGACCCACAGCGGCACTGGGAATTTTTTGGTCAGTGAACAGATGGGAAGCATGACCTCAACTGACCTCACGTCCCACAAGTGCACCAGGGTCTCTGGACTAGGATGGATGGGCCTGGGGGCTAGGTCAGGGTGAAGATGGAGGAGGGAGAGGTGGGGTGAGGATGGTGCCCGATTCCTAGCCTGGAGGACAGAGCCAGTGGTTCAGCCATGGTTAAGATGTCTATGGCGGTTCCGGTTTAGGATGGGACAGATGAGTTCAGATTAAGACAGGACAAATGTCCAAAGGGGATGGGGGAGTCTGGCCAGAGCTATGGATTGGGAGTGTGTCAGGCTGACTAATGGCTCCTCCAAAGATGTCAGGTCCCAACCCCTGGATCCGGTAATTGTACCTTATAAGGAATAAGTGTGTTTGCACAGGTTTAAAGTAAAGATCTGGAAATGGGGAGCTTGGCCTGGATTGTCCAGGTGAGCCCTAATTGCACCCACATCTCCGTATAGGGGGGAGACGGAAGGAGATATTTTGCAGACAGAACAGGAGAAGCCATCTGACCGCACCTGCAGAAATTTAGAGGGATGCGGCCACGAGCCAGCGAAGCCAGCAGCCTCCAGGAGCTGGGAGAAGCGAGGAACGGATAATGGATTTTCCCCTCGAGAGTCCAGAGGGAGCTCGGCCCTGCTGACACCTGACTTCAGCCCGGTGGTACTGATTTCCTACTTCTGGCCTCCCAAACTGTAAGGGAACAAATTCCTGTTGTTTTAAGCCACCCAGTTTGTGGTGATGTGTGGCAGCCGCCCCAGGACGCTCACGCGGTAGCCTTCCAGACTAGGGGCTGCTGGACGTGGATGAGGCGCAGAATCTCCTGGGAGCACATCTTAGGGTGCGTCTCCCAAGAATGGATGGGGACAGGGGTCTACCTGCGATACAGCATAGGGGAGTGGGGAAGCCAGGTGGGAATAGCAGGGCGTCAGCACAGGAGGCCTGAGTGTGCAGTGACCACCGGGCCTCAGAGCTGCACAGGAAGCGGGTGTCTCCCTGAAGACTGCCACTGGCCGAAGCTGCCTCCTGGGAGTTGGTCCTCTGGTCTGTCCCACGTGCAGGCCAGATGGTGCCTGTGGCCGGGGTCATCCGGGGGGGCTGGCCCAGCAGTGCTGAGAGATGTGCGCGGACAGGAACGGCTCTGCCCGGGTGGGAGGAGGGCATGGGGCACTGGGTGCAGTGGACACTGCCCTTTCAGACAAAGAGGGCCCGGGAGCCCGGCCAGGGAGGGAGGGAGGGCACATCCCTCATGGGGCCCAGACTGAAGGGCCTGCAGAGGCGGTGGAGGGGGGCGGGTCCTAAGAGCTGGGCCAACTCCCTGTGCCAGAATCCCAGCTTCCACACCACTGGCTGGTGACCCTGGGGGAGCGGTCTGTCCTTGTTCAGCCTAGTGTCCTCATCTAAAGTGGGACAACAAGGACGTCCACCCTGCAGGGCTTCTATGGGGACCGGAAGGCACACAGCACGTGCCCAGAAAACATTACTGATCCTTATGAATTTTAACTTGGTTTTCTGTGTTGAGATCAGTGTAGGTTCACATGCAGTTGTAAAGAATAGTACAGAGAGACCCTGTCCGCTCTACCTGGTCTCTCCTCATGACGACGTCTTACACAACTGTGGTGAGCATCACTGCCAGGAAACCCGTGGCGATAGAGGCCGGGCACAGTGCGTTCCCACCAGCCCAAGGAGCCACACTTCTGTCCTGCTCCCGCCCCTCCTTACCCCTGGGAACCACTGACATGTCACCTCATTCTATAACTTTGTCACATCAAGAATGCCATATACATGGAATCGTACGGTGTGTGAACTTTGGGTTCTTCTCTCCTTTCCATGGCTGGGTAGTTTTGTATGGTGTGCACGGCCGCAGCTGGTTTAAGGTCACCTGGGCTGTTCCCCGGTTTTGGCTGTTATGAATAGAGCTGCTACCAACATTCGTGTTCAGATTTTTGTGCGAACGTCAGTTTCCCTTTCCCTGGGATAAGGCCCGGGGTGCAGTTGCCAGCTTGTATAGTGGTTGCGTGTTCAGTTTCTAAAGAAACCACCAAGCTGTCTTCCCAAACGGCTGCACCGTGTTACCTTCCCATCCCTGGCTGTGCGTGAGGGATTCGGTTTCCCCACATCCACACCAGGATTTGATGCGTTACTATTTTTCATTTTAGCTATTTTGATAGGAAGTTATGGTATTTCATTGGTTTTAATTTGCATTTCCCTAATGACAATGGTGTTTTACATCTTTTTCATGTGATGATTTGCCATCTGTAGACCCTCTTTAATGAAATGTTTCTTCATGCCTTTAACTTACCTTCTTATTAGATTTTCTGTGTTTTTACTGTTGAGTTTTGAGAATTCTTTATATGTTCTAGATACTAATCCTTTGTCAGATTTTCAATTTACAAATATTTTCTCCTGGTCTGTGACTTGTCTTTTCATCTTCTTCCCAGGATCTTCTGCAGAGCAACATCTTCTGTTCACACGAAACCCTGTACATGAATGTTGGTAGCAGCTTTCTTCATAACAGCCTAAACCAGGAATCAGCCCAGATGCTGACTTCAATAGGTGAGTGCTTAAACGAAGTTTAAAAAAAATTTTGTCAAGCAATTTGCACTCCTGCCCAGTGCATGTTAGTATCAGAGGTACCAAGGGAAACAAGCACTGCATGGAACAAGTCTCTCCTGACGCAGAGAAGAGACTTAGCCGGTTCTGCTTCAAGAGTGGGCATCGGTCTCCACGCCAGGGGGCTCCTCCCGGCAGCTGCTGCAGGGCCATTGGTTGCACGCAGCCCTCTTGTGCTGCATCGGAAGAACACTGTCCCCCCACCCCCCCAGCAGGGGACAGATACAGCAGAGGGGTTGGCCAGGTGCTGTGTGATGCATGTAGCTAAGCAGAGCAGAGGAGCACACACTGAGCCTGGCAAGTCCAGCAGGGCTGCGTGGGCCCTTTATCTCTTGATGAGGAATTGTCCAGGCCCAAGGCCCATTCTTACGCGGCTGAGTGGGGTATTGAAAGACTATAAGCGGGAGATTTCCTTTCCCAACATATTTAATTAATTGATTAATTTTAAAATTTAATTTAATTAATTAATTTTTTCATTGGGGTACAGTTGTTTTACAATGTTGTGTTAGTTTCTGCTGTGCAGCAAAGTGGAGTTACCTGTGCTGTACAGCAAGTTCTTATTAGTTATCTATTTTATACATGTTGGTGTATATATGTCAATTCCAATCTCCCAATTCATCCCACCACCACCCCCTCCTACACTTCCCCCCTTGGCATCCACATGTCTGTTCTTCACATCTGTGTCTCTATCTCTGCCCTGCAAACTGGTTCGTCTGTACCATTTTTCTAGATTCCACACATATGCATTAATATGCGATATTTGTATTTCTCTTTCTGACTTACTTCACTCTGTATGACAAAATCTCTAGGTCCATCCATGTTTCTACAAATGACCCAATTTCATTCCTTTTTACGGCTGAGTAGTATCCCATTGTATATATGTACCACATCTTCTTGATCCATTCGTCTGTCTGTGGACATTTAGGTTGCTTCCATGACCTGGCTGTTGTAAATAGATCTGCAATGAACATTGTGGTACATGTGTCTTTTTTTTTTTTTTTTTTTGCGGTACACAGGCCTCTCACTGTTGTGGCCTCTCCCATTGTGGAGCACAGGCTCCAGACACTCAGGCTCAGCAGCCATGGCTCACAGGCCCAGCCGCTCCATGGCATGTGGGATCCTCCTGGACCAGGGCACGAACCTGTGTCCCCTGTATCGGCAGGCGGACTCTCAACCACTGCACCACCAGGGAAGCCCCATGTGTCTTTTTGAATTATAGTTTTCTCTGGGTATATGCCCAGTAGTGGGATTGCTGGGTCATATGGTAAATCTATTTTTTGTTTTTTAAGGAACCTCCATAGTGGCTGTATCAGTTTACATTCCTACCAACAGTGCAAGAGGGTTCCCTTTTCTCCACACCCTCTCCAGCATTTGTTGTTTGTAGATTTTCCGATGATGCCCATTCTAACTGGTGTGAGGTGATACCTCATTGTAGTTTTGATTTGCATTTCTCTAATGATTAGTGATGTTGAGCATCCTTTCATGTGTTTGTTGGCCATCTGTATATCTTCTTTGGAGAAATGTCTATTTAGGTCTTCTGCCCATTTTTGGATTGGGTTGTTTGTTTTTTTGATATTGAGCTGCATGAGCTGTTTATGTATTTTGGATATTAATCCTTTGTGCATTGATTTGTTTGCAAATATTTTCCCTCATTCTGAGGGTTGTCTTTTTGTCTTATTTATAGTTTCCTTTGCTGTGCAAAAGCTTTTAAGTTTCATTAGGTCCCATTTGTTTATTTTTGTTTTTATTTCCATTACTCTAGGACGTGGGTCAAAAAAGATCTTGCTGTGATTTATGTCAAAGAGTGTTCTTCCTATGTTTTCCTGTAAGAGTTTTATAGCGTCCAATCTTACATTTAGGTCTCTAATTCATTTTGAGTTTATTTTTGTGTATGGTGTTAGGGAGTGTTCTAATTTCATTCTTTTACAAGTAGCTGTCCAGTTTTCCCAGCACTGCTTATTGAAGAGACTGTCTTTTCTCCATTGTATATGCTTGTCATAGATTAGTTGACCATACATGCGTGGGGTTATCTCTGGGCTTTCTATCCTGTTCCATTGATCTATATTTCTGCTTTTGTGCCAATACCATATTTTCTTGATTACTGTAGCTTTGTAGTATAGTCTGAAGTCAGGGAGTCTGATTCCTCCAGCTCCAGTTTTTTTTTTTTTTTCTCAAGATTGCTTTGGCTATTTGGGGTCTTTTGTGTCTCCATACAAATTTTAAAGTTTTTTGTTCTAGTTCTGTAAAAACTGCCACTGGTAGCTTGATAGGGATTGCATTGAATCTGTAGATTGCTTTGGGTAGTATAGTCATTTTCACAATATTGATTTTTCCAATCCAAGAACATGGTATATCTCTTTATCTGTTTGTGTCATCTTTGATTTCTTTCATCAGTGTATTATAGTTTTCTGAGTACAGGTCTTTTACCTCCTTAGGTAGGTTTATTCCTAGGTATTTTATTCTTTTTGTTGCAATGGTGAATGGGATTGTTTCCTTAATTTCTTTTTCTGATCTTTTGTTGTTAGTGTATAGGAATGCAAGAGATTTCTGTGCATGAATTTTGTATCCTGCAACTTCACCAAACTCATTGATTAGCTCTAGTAGTTTTCTGGTGGCATCTTTAGGATTTTCTATGTATAGTATCATGTCATCTGCAAACAGTGACAGTTGTACTTCTTCTTTCCAATTGGTATTCCTTTTATTTCTTTTTCTTCTCTGATTGCTGTGGCTAGGACTTCGAAAACTATGTTGAATAATAGTGGTGAGAGTGGACATCCTTGTCTCTTCCTGATCTTAGAGGAAATGGTTTCAGTTTTTCACCATTGAGAATGATATTTGCTGTGGGTTTGTCATATAAGGCCTTTATTATGTTGAGGTAGGTTCCCTCTATGCCCACTTTCTGGAGAGTTTTTATCATAAATGGGTATTGAATTTTGTCAAAAGCTTTTTCTGCATCTATTGAGAAGATCATATGGTTTTCATTCTTCAGTTTGTTAATATGGTGTATCACACTGATTGATTTTCATATATTGAAGAATCCTTGCATCCCTGGGATAAATCACACTTCATCATGGTGTATGATCCTTTTAATGTGTTGTTGGGCTCTGTTTTCTAGTGTTTTGTTGAGGATTTTTGAATCTATATTCATCAGTGATATTGGTCTCTAATTTTCTTTTTTTTGTGTAGTATCTTTTTCTGGTTTTGGTATCAGGGTGATGGTGGCCTCGAAGAAAGAGTTTGGGAGTGTTCCTTCCTCTGCAATTTTTTGAAGAGTTTGAGAAGGATGAGTGTTAGCTCTTCTCTAAATGTTTGATAGAATTCATCTGTGAAGCCATCTGGTTCTGGACTTCTGTTTGTTGGAAGGTTTTTAATCACAGTTTCGATTTAATTACTTGTGATTGGTCTGTTCATAATTTCTATTTCTTCCTGGTTCAGTCTTGGAACGTTATACCTTTCTAAGAATTGGTCTGTTTCTTCCAGGTTGTCCATTTTATTGGCATACAGTTGCTTATAGTAGTCTCTTATGATGCTTTGTATTTCTGTGGTGTCCATTGAAACTTCTCCTTTTTCATTTCTAATTTTATTGATTTGAGTCCTCTCCCTCTTTTTCTTGATGAGTCTGGCTAAAGGTTTATCAATCTTGTTTATCTTCTCAAAGCACCAGCTTTTAGTTTTATTTTTATTTAGTTTTATCTTTGCTATTATTTTCTTTGTTTCTATTTCAGTTATTTCTGCTCTGACCTTTATGATTTCTTTCCTTCTACTAACTTTGGGTTTTGTTTGTTCTTCTTTCTCTACTTCCTTTAGGTGTAAGGTTAGATTGTTGATTTGAGATTTTTCTTGTTTCTTGAGGTAGGATTGTATTGCTATAAACTTCCCTCTTAGAACAGCTTTTGCTGTGTCCCATAATTTTTGGATCGTCATGTTTTCATTGTCATTTGTCTCTAGGTATTTTTTGATTTCCTTTTTGATTTCTTCAGTGATCTCTTGGTTGTTTAGTAGTGCATTGTTTAGCCTCCATATATTTGTGTTTTTTACATTTTTTTCCTGTAATTGACTTCTAATCTCATAGCATTGTGGTCATAAAAGATGCTTGATATGATTTCAAGTTTCTTAAATTTACCAAGGCTCGATTTGTGACCCAAGATGTGATCTATCCTGGAGAATGTTCCATGAGTGCTTGAGAAGAAAGTACAATCTGCTGTTTTCAGATGGAATGTCCTATAAAGATCAATTAAATCTATCTGGTCTATTGTGTCATTTAAAGCTTGTGTTTCTTTATTAATTTTCTGTCTGGATGATCTGTCCATTGGTGAAAGTGAGGTGTTAAAGTCCCTCACTATTACTGTATTACTGTCAGTTTCCTCTTATAGCTGTTAGCATTTGCCTTATGTATTGAGGTGCTCCTATGCTGGGTGTATATATATTTACAACTGTTATATCTTCTTCTTGGATTGATCCCTTGATCATTATGTAGTGTCCTTCCTTGTCTCTTGCAACATTCTTTAATTTAAAGTCTATTTTATCTGATATGAGTATTGCTACTCCAGCTTTCTTTTGATTTCAGTTTGCATGTAATATCTTTTTCCATCTCTTCACTTTCAATCTGTATGTGTCCCTAGGTCTGAAGTGGGTCTCTTGTAGACAGCATATATATGGGTCTTGTTTTTGTATACATTCAGCCAGTTTGTGTCTTTTCGTTGGAGTGTTTAATCCATTCACATTTAAGGTAATTATTGATATGTATGTTCCTATTACCATTTTCTTAATTGTTTGGGGTTTGTTTTTGTAGATCGTTTTCTTCTTTTGTGTTTCGCACTTAGAGAAGTCCCTTTAGCATTTGTTGTACAGCTGGTTTGGTGGTGGTGAATTCTCTTAGCTTTTGCTTGTTTGTAAAGCTGTTGATTTCTCCATCAAATATGAATGAGATCCTTGCTGGGTAGAGTAATCTTTGTTGTAGGTTCTTCCCTTTCATCACTTTAAATATGTTTTGCCACTCCCTTCTGGCTTGTAGAGTTTCTGCTGAGAAATCAGCTGTTAACCTTATGGGAGTTCCCTTTTATGTTATTTGTCATTTTCCCCTTGTTGCATTCAATAATTTTTCTTTGTCTTTAATTTTTGTCAATTTGATTACTGTGTGTCTTGACGTGTTTCTCCTTGGGTTTATCCTGCCTGGGACTCTCTGCACTTCCTGGACTTGGGTGGCTATTTCCTTTCCCATGTTAGGGAAATTTTCGACTATAATCTCTTCAAATATTTTCTTGGGTCCTTTCTCTCTCTCTTCTCCTTCTGGGACCCCTATAATGCGAATGTTGGTGTGTTTAATGTTGTCCCTGAGGTCTCTTAGGCTGTCTTCATTTCTTTTCATTCTTTTTTCCTTATTCTGTTCTGTGGCAGTGATGTCCACCATTCTGTCTTCCAGGTCACTTATCTGTTCTCCTGCCTCAGTTATTCTACTATTGATTCCTTCTAGTGTATTTTTCATTTCAGTTATTGTATTGTTCATCTCTGTTTGTTCTTTAATTCCTCTAGGTGTTTGTTCTTTAATTCTTCCAGGTCTTTGTTAAACATCTCTTGCATCTTCTCGATCTTTGCCTCCATTCTTTTTATGAGGTCCTGGATCATCTTCACTATCATTATTCTGAATTCTTTTTCTGGAAGGTTGCCTATCTCCACTTCATTTAGTTGTTTTTTTGGGGTTTTACCTTTTTCCTTCATCTGGGACATAGTCCTCTGCCTTTTCATCTTGTCTATCTTTCTGTGATTGTGGTTTTCCTTCCACAGGTTGCAGGATTGTAGTTCTTCTTGCTTCTGCTGTCTGCCCTCTGGCAGAGGAGGCTATCTAAGAGGCTCGTCCCAACATATTTTGATTAAATCCAATTTATCCATTTTCTTTTCTATTTTTGGCTTGTGTCTTTGTTACAAGTCTGAGAACTATTTTACTACCCTAAATTCCCAAGATTTTCTCCCATGTTTGTTTCAAAAAGTTTTGTAATTTTTCATTTAAGTCCATGATCCATTTTGAATTACTCTTTGTATAAGGTTTGAGACTTTGGTGGAGGTTCACGTTTGCCGGTGAATGTCTACGTGGTTCAGCATCTTTTCTAATGAATGCATTTAATGCTCTACATTTTTCCCTCAGCACTGCTTTAGCTGTGCTCCATCATTTTGATATGTCTTTTTATTTAGTTCAATGGATTTATTTTTTTATTTCACTAAGGACTTCTTCTTTGGCTCATGGGATTATTTAGAAGTGCCTTGCTTAGTTTCTAAGTGTTTGAAGATTTTTTTTCTTACTGAATATTAGTTTTATTCTGTTGTGGTCAGACAACACACTCTGTATGATTTTGATTCTTTTAAATTTGTTGAGATCTGTCTTATGTCCTAGATTGTATGGTCAATACTGTTATATGTTTCATGGATACTTGGAAAGAATGTGTATAATGCCGTTGTTGAGAGGCATGTTCTATAAATGTCAATTAGATCCTAATTGGATTGAGTTGTTGGTTGATGGTGTGGTTGAGTTCTTCTATGTCTGCTGATTTTTTGTAAATGTGTTCTATCAATCACAGAGAAACTCCATGTATAATTATAGATTTGTCTATTTCTTCTTTCAATACTATCAGTCTTTGCTTCACATGTTTTGTAGCTGTTTCTGTGGTACAAACACATTTAGCATTGCTGTGTTTTCTTTTATCAATTGCTATGTCTTCTTTTATCATTATATAATGTCATTCTCTGTCTCTGGTGATTTTCTTTGCTCTAAAGTATACTTTTTCTGATATTAATACAGGCAGTACTCCTTTCTTTTTGATTAATGTTCACACAGTATATCTTTTTCCATCTCTTTGCTTTCAACCTGCCTATAGCATTATATTTGAAGTGAGTTTCCTGTAGACTGTATATTGTTGAGTATACTGAGTATATTGTTGAGTATATTGAATATATTGTTGAATCATGTTTTCTAATCTCTGCCTTTTAAACGGAGTATTTAGACAATTTACATTTAATGTAGTTTTTTGATATGTTAGCGCTTAGGTTTGCCATTTTCTTTTTGTTTTAAGTGTATTCCCTCTGCTTTTTATTTTACCTTTCTGTGGGTTACTTAAACACTTTTAATTATTAGGTTAATTAATTTTTATTTTTTATTGAAATACAGTTGATGTACAATATTATGTTAGTTTCAGGTGTACTGCATAGCGATTTGACATTTGCATACATCATGAAATGATCACCATGGTAACTCAAGTAACTGTCTGTCCTCATACAAAATTGTTACAATATTACAATACTATTGACCATATTATTGACCATATTACTTATGTAATATGCTGTATATTACATCCTTGTGGCTTATTTGTTTTATAACTGGAAGTTTGTACCTCTTTCACCTATTTTGCCCTCCCCACTTCTCTCCCCTCTGACAACCACCTTTTTGTTCTCTGTATCTATGAGTCTGTTTTAATTTTGTTTTGTATTTTAGATTCCATATACACAAGAGATCCTATGGAATTTTCTTTCTCTGTCTGACTTATTTCATTTAACGTAATACCCTCTAAATCCATCCATTTGCTGCAAATGACAAGATTTCATTTTTTATGACCAAGCAATATTCCATTGTGTGTGCGTATGTACATATATATGTATGTGTAAACATATATATGTATACACACACACACACACACACATACACACCCCACATCTTCTTTATCCATTCATCTACCAGAGGACACTTATGTTGATTTCATGTCTTGGCTATTGTAAATAATGCTGCCGTGAACATTGGTGTGCATATATCTTTTTGAATTAGTGTTTTTATTTTCTTCTGGTAAATACCCAGTAGTAAAATTGCTGGATCACATGGAAGTTCTAGTTTTAATTTTTTGAGGAAACTCCATACTGTTTTCCCTAGTGGTTGCACAAATTTACATTTCCACCAGCAGTGCACAAGTGTTCCCTTTTCTCTACATCCTCTCCAGCACTTGCCATTTTGTTGTGTTTTTGACAGTAGCCACTCTGAGAGGTATGAGGTGGTATTGCAATGTGGTTTTGATTTGCATTTCCCTGATAATTAGAGATGTTGAGCATCTTTTCACGTGTTGGTTGGCCATCTGTATGTCTTCTTTGGAAAAATGTCTATTCAGATCCTCTGCCCATTTTTTAATCAGGTTGTGTTTTTTGATGTTTAGTTGTATGAGTTTGTTGTAATTTTGTATATTAACCCCTTATTGGATATATTGTTTACAAATATCTTCTCCCATTCAGTGGGCTGCCTTTTTGTTTTGCTGGTTGTTTCCTTCCCTGTGAAAAAGCCTTTTAGTTTAGTCTCATTTGTTTATTTTTGATTTTGTTCCCTTGCCTGTAGAGACAGATCCAAAAAATTATTCCTAAGATCCATGTCAAAGAGCATACTGCCTATGTTTTCTTCTAGGAGTTTCATGGTTTTAGGTCTTACGTTTAAGTCTTTAATCTATTTTGAGTTTATTTTTGTATATGGTGTGAGAAAGTAGTCCAGTTTGATTCTTTTGCATGTAGCTATCTGGTTTTCCCGGTGCCATTTACTGAAGAGACTATCTTTTCTTCACTGTATATTTTTACCTCCTTTGTTGTAGATTAATTGACCATAATTGCGTGGGTTTATTTCTGGGCTGTCTATTCTGTACCATTGATCTATGTGTTTGTTTTTGTGCCGGTTATACGGTTTTGATTACTGTAACTTTGTAGTATAGTTTGAAATCAGGAAGGGACTATGATACCTCCAGCTTTGTTCTTCTTTCTCAAGACTGCTTTGGCTATTTGGGGTCTTTTGTGTTTTCATATAAATTTTAGAATTATTTGTTCTAGTTCTGTGAAAATTGCCATTGGTATTTTGATAGGGATTGCTTTGAATCTGTAGATTGCCTTGGGTAATGTGGTTATTTTAACAATATTAATTCTTTCAATCCATGAGCATGGTATATCTTTCCATTTGTGTCATCTTCAATTTCTTTCATCAGTGTCTTATAGTTTTCAGAGTCCTTTACCTCTTTGGTTAGATTTACTCTGACATATTTTATTCTTTTTGATGAAAATGTAAATGAGAATTTTTCTTAATTTCTCTTTCTGATAGTTCATTATTAGTGTATAAAAATGCAACAAATTTCTGTGTATTAATTTTGTATCCTGCAACTTTGCTGAATTCATTTATTAATTCTAAATTTTTTTGGTAGTGTCTTTAGAATTTTCTATATATAGTATCATGTCATCCGCAAACAGTGACAGTTTTACTTCTTTTTTCAAATTTGTACTTCTTTTATTTCTTTTCTTGCCTGATTACTGTGGCTAGGAATTCCAACGCTATGTCAAATAAAAGTGTTGAGAGTGGGCATACTTGTATTGTTCCTGATCTTAGAGGAAATGCTTTCAGATTTTCACGGTTGAGTATGATGTTGGCTGTAGGTTTGTCATATGTGGGCTTTTTTATGTTGAGGTATGTTCCCTCTATGTCCACTTTGTTGAGAGTTTTAATGATAAGTGGATGTTGAATTGTGGTGTCTAAAGCTTTTTACGCATCTATTGAGATGATCGGATGATTTTATTCTTCAACTTGTGAATGTGGTGTGTCACGTTGACTGCTTTGTGGATATACTGAACCATCTTTGCATCTCTAGGACAAATCCTACCTGAGCATGGGTATGATCCTTTCAATGTATTTTTGAATTCAGTTTGCTAATATTTTGTTGAGGATTTTTGTGTCTATGTTCATCAGTGATATTGGCCTGTAATTTTCTTTTGTTGTGGTGTCTTTGTCTGGTTTTGGTATCCGGGTGATGCTGGCCTCGTAGAATGTGTTCAGAAGCATTCCTTCCTCTTCAATTTTTTGGGGATCGTTTAAGAAGGATCAGTGTTAACTTTTTTTTAAATGTTTTGTAGAATTCACCTGTGAAGCTGTCTGGATTTGGACTTTCGTTTGCTGAGACATAAACACTTTTTTTAGAATTCCATTTTGAGTTAACTATTGTGTTTCTATGTTTATCTCTTTGTATGTTCCAAAATTCTTTCTCTTATTGTTTCTTTATTGTTTAAAGAACTTCCTTTAGCCATTTTTTGGGGGTAGGTATACAAGCAAGAAAGTCTCTTAGTTGTCTTTCATCTGAGAATGGCTTGATCTCCCTTTTATTCCTGAAGGACATTGTTTTCTGAATATAGGATTCTGTATGGACAGTTCTTTTCTTTCAACACTTAAAAATAATTTTTTGCCATTTTCATTCTGGCTTCTATGGTTGCTGTGTTGGATGCATTTTGTCACCCTGCATTCTTTCACATGGGACCACTCCTCAATAGGCAGTTTCGGGATGGATGCTTGCCTATCAAAGGGCCCCATCCTCCTGGGGCCACCGTACTTGGTTTATGGATGATCATGTATGTGATCCAACCCAGACCAATGTGGGCTCTGCCTTCGGTTTTTATGTTAAGCCGGGGCTGGTAAATTGGTATATGGTTGAAGGCTGACGGCACTGTTCTAGGTGCTGGGGGGTGGGAGGCAGACCCACAGGCCTGTTGGAGCTGGTCTCCATACAACAGGAGGGACAGACGGGAGGTGAGTGCCATGTGCTCTTTTCTCCTGACCCTCCTCCCCATCACCTATAGCTTCCCAATGGGACCGATGTGCATTTTCTCCACACTCTATGGCTCAGAGGCTGGGTTAGCCTTCTTCCGAGGCACTGGAGATGCCCACCTGGCCTCCACCCCTCAGAACAGGTCTGCTCCAGCCTGTGGCCACCCTGGAGCCAGGGGCCCCCAGGGAAAAAGCCAGCCTGTCCGCAGAGTTGCTGGGAGAGTCCACAGCTCTCGCCTTGTGTAGTGAAGCCACCGTTGGCCAGACACAACCCACCAGGCCGAGATCAGCACAGCTGTGCCAGCTGCCCTGCAGGGGCATGTGTGAGGGGCGTGGCTGTTGTTTAAGCCTCTGCATTGGGGAAGGTCTGTTAGCAGCATTACCATGGCAACAACTGACTGATACACAGTGTAAGCAAGGAGCATCTGCCTCCAGGCTTCAAAGGTGGGTGTTTTCATTGTCTGTTGTTGGGGTAACAAATTGCCACCAGTTTGGTGGCTGAAAACAGCACCATTCACTGTCTTATAGTTCTGAAGGTCAGCTGCCTGGATGGTCTCAGTTGGGTCCTCTGCTGGGGGTCTTGCAAGGCTGAAATCAAGCAGTCAGCCTGGCTGTGTTCTCATCGGGAGCTTGGGGTCCTCATCCAAGATGATTCTGATCTTTGGCTAAATTCGGTTCCTGTGGTTGTAGGACTGAAGTCCTGTTTCCTTCCTGGCTGACAGCTGGGTCCAGTCTTTGTTCATAGCGGCTGCCTGTGTCCTCCTTGTGCTTTCTGTGTGGCCCCTCCGACAATGGCAGGCCCAGTTTCTCTCATGCTCTGACTCTCTCTGGCCTCTCCTCCGGCTCCCTTTCCTGCTACATCTCACTGACTCTTCCTCCTTCCTCATCTGCTCTTAAGGGCTCATGTCCAGAGAGTCCAGGATAATCTCCCAGTTTTAAAGTCGGCTGATTGGTAACCTTAATTCCATCTGCCAAGTTCCTTCCCAGCAGTACCTGGATTATGGTTTGATTGAACAACCGGAGGACAGAAATCTCGGGGACGTCTTTAGAATTCCGGCCCTGCACCAGGGCCGTGTCATGGCCAGCTGGCTGAGGAACGGACTTCTGTATTATCTCACACCTGTCAGCACCGGATCAGAGATTAGAACGCAGGGTTGGAAAGAATTCATTAGGAATCTCTTCTGAAAGTTGAATGCAAAGAACTGTTATGATTTACATTTTTAAAAATGGCTTGTTTTCTCTTTAGTAGAATTTGCGGTACGAAAGTACATTGTTTCAGATTGAGGAGATAACTCTTAGTAGACAAGCAAAACAGTTAGTGTATGCATAGAAAATATCCTCAGGTTTATGTCTTCTGTGATCACATGCAGGGGTCTCCTTGCCTGTGTGTTGCTCCTTGGCAGTCGCCCCGTCCTGGAGTATGCACAGTGGAGACCCTGGATTTTAGTAAGAGGTCTTCTCTAGTAAATGCTGGGGAGGGTGTGGAGAAACGGGAACCTTCTTACACCGTCGGTGGGAATGTACATTGGTGCAGCCACTATGCAGAACAGTACGGAGGTTCCTTAAAAAACTAAAAATAGAATTATCATATGACCCAGCAATCCCACTCCTGGAAAAAATGAAAACTCTAATTCGAAAAGACACATGCACCCCAATGTTCACTGCAGCACTGTTTACAATAGCCAGGTTATGGAAGCAGCCTAAGTGTCCATCAACAGATGAATGGATAAAGAAGGTATAGTATATACGTACGTATACACACTATGGAATACTACTCAGCCGTAAAGAAAGAGTGAAATAATGCAATTTGCAGCAACATGAATGCACCTAGAGATTGTCATACCAAGTGAAGTAAGTCAGACAGATAAAGACAAATATCACGATATCACTTATGTGTGGAAAAAAAATGACACAAATGAAGTTATTTACAAAACAGAAACGGGCTCACAGATATAGAAAATGAACTTATGGTTACCAAAGGGGAAAGCGGGGGAGGGATAAATTAGGAGTTTGGGATTAGCAGATACACACAACTATATATAAATAGATGAGCAACAAGGACCCACTGTACAGCACAGGGAACTCTACTCAATATCTTGTAATTTATAATTACCACGCCCCATGGCCAAGGCCAGCCGAGACACCCTGCCAGCCCCAAGCTACCGGGCAGGTGCCCTCGCACTTGTACACGATTCCTTTGTTCCACCACAAGGCAAAAGGGCGCTCTTTACTATGGGCTTGACGGGATTCTGTGATTCAGACCTGCTCAGTCCCTGGGGGCAGCTGCCACTTCCTTGCTCCAACTTTCCATCTCTGAGTGCGACCTCTCACCCCACGGCTGCATTTCTGGTGGCCCCAGAGCTTGCGGGGTTGGGACAGCTGACGAGGGAACCCTCTGCCGTCCTCACACCTTTCGCTGAAAACTTCGCCTCCTGGCCAGAGGGCTTCCCACCCTGGGATTTCCCCAGGAATGACTTTAAGACAGAAGCATCCGTCGTGTTCCTTTAGACTCAGACAGTGGAGGGCCAGGTAGGGGCAGAGATGTCTTGGGAAGGGGCATCTGATTGCGTCCGTTCACAAGTCCCTTGGGCAAGTCTTCTGCCCCGAGAGCCCCAAGTCCATCTCCACAATTTGGAGGAGTGGGTCTCAATGTGAAATCAACATCCCAGGCAGGAAGGGCATTGGGAAGCCGGTTCCCGTCATCCCTGGCCTGGCTTATAGCCCTGTGGGCGGTGTTCACTGCTTTCCAGGCGGGACTCAACCGTGAGGGTTCTCACTTCCCCCGCCCCCGCCTCCCACAAGGGGCCCTTTTCCTGGCTGTCCGACGTGGACAGTGGGTTGTTTTCTTTGTTACTCTCGCCCAGGTTACTCCAGTGGGAGGCAAGAGCAAAGGTGTCCCCAAGCATCATGGCATATTTGACCAAGTCACGTGCCGTTTTAACTAACATATTTTTTTTCCCCTGCAGGACGGGAAGAGAGATGGACGAACAAAAATGTTCTGAGCAGGAGAGCGGTTTCCATCTTCCATTCTATCAAGGTGTGGGTGTGTTTGAATCTTCCCATGATACAGAGTCTCTAAAACAGAATCACATCTGTATTAATTCAGGAAGTATTTGCTGAGCCCCCTCGTCGTGCCAGCTCTGTGCTAAGAACGAATAAACCAGATGACGGGGACCGTCCTGACTCCAGGAGCTTCTCATAGGAGAAATCCATGTAGAGACACGTTTCACACCAGAATGAGAGACCTGCAAATAAAACAAACAATCCCTGAAACTATCTGTGCTCTGAAAATGCCCACGATCAAGTTCTGACTTCTGGGTTCAGTGGCCGAGTTTCACCTCGGCCAAGTTTCCGGGACGGGGCCCCTGCGCCTCCAGCACCCTGGACTAGCTTGTGCTATTTGGGGGCAGTTAAGTCCCCACCTTGCAGTCCTCACCCTCGCAATGTTAGCTGCTTAGTAGTGGCCACTAGGCACAGTGCTTGTTCCGGGTAAAATGATTAAATATTGAAACAGGTTTGAATATTGACGTTTGTGAATTTATGTTTCCAGGCACAGTGGCCAATGAGAGCACACAGATGTGGACCGTGACAGATGAAATGGACGCTGATTTTTACGTGGCTGAGAGAACTGGGCTTAACCTGTGAGATCCATGGAAGGCTTTCCCAATGCGAACATCACCAAGCTGTCTCCTGTTTCTTTCGCGTGTCTGGCTGTGACACTACGTCTCCCGCTGCACGCGGGCAGGGCTTCCTCACCACACCTCACACACAGCTGAGCCTGGCCTACATGAATGTTCGGGGGTGGGGGGAAGGGAGGGCAGTGGAGGGGCAGCAGTCACTGTATCCAGTAAGCGAGGCACAGAGAAAGTCAATGGCTTCTACTTAAGGATACCTCTGTGCCGATACTGGTGTGTAAAAATGAGGCCATGGGGGGCCTTCTCTCAACGGCTGAGCTCTCTGAGTTTCTCTCCCATAAAAATGACAGGTTTGCTCCAAGCACCCCATCAGATCATGTCATTTCCCTCACGCACCCACCAGACCTACACCATTCCTCTCCCAGGCCCCTGACCCCTGAATCACTACCTACGTGGCTAAATGTTCTCCATGCATTCCTCATTCATGTATATATATATTCGTATATATGTACATATATATATATATATATATGTATACACACATTTATATCTCCTTTGAGGACCTACCAAGGGTGAGACCAGGCTCCTTAGTCGAGTGGCGGCTCAGGAAGAGAGATGCCACAGAGCAGTGGGCAGGCACCTGCAGGGCGGCACAGGCTCACGGGCACATTTGGAGAAGGAGCCCTGGCGACAGCAGCCTTTGGGGGACAGGGGAGCAGGCAAGACTGTAGGGCGTGGTGTGGGAACTTGGGGTTAAACAGCAAGAAGGAAGGTTGGACAACAAAGGGTCACCAAGCCATCACTAGAGGATGGAACCCCTCCCTTCAGCGCCCCCCTGTCAGCACCCCAACCCCGTCATTCCACAGCCGACCTGACTGAACTGATTGAGCAGAGGCAGTTTTAAGGCTCCATGCATGCAAAGTGACTTCAAGACATTGGACCCCCTGACCCCCCCCCCGCCCCGCTTCCCCCTTTGCCTCTGAAGGCACACGTGGCTGCACCTTGTAAGGACCAGAGCTCTGGAGTCCAGCGCTGGGGCTGGAGTCGCAGCCTCCTGGCAGTGTGACCAGGACATGTCCTCCGTCTTTTCTGTGCATGTGCCTATCTTGGGGTGCTGGCACATAACATCCAATACATGTGAGCTGCTTTTAAAAACATGGGTAATTTTATGTCCTAAAATATTGCATACTGCTTAAATAGTTTCATGCTGGCTCACATTAAAAATGATTCCCAAGTGAAGATGACAAGGGGGAAATACTCGTTATTTAGTTCTTTTCTTACATTAAGCTATCATAATAAAGTACATTTCTGGGTTGCATTCTCTAGAGTGCTTTTTACTAAATAAATGGCCAAAAATAACTTTCTCCTTCCGGTAAGATTTCATGATTCAGCACATTCAACTTTCACTGTAAAAGGCTGAAATAAAGAGTACAAACAAGTCTAGGAGCCAGAAACAGGGGAGAAAAACCGAGAAGGTGGAGGGTGAGGGTCACATTTCAACACGCTGGTGCTTTCTGAAACAAACCTTGGTGATACGAAAGTTGTATTTGTTTAGGTATCTGCATGGCACTTAGGTTTTAAGAAAGCATGTAGATAAGAATCGGTAGGAGATAGCCCCAGGCTTTCGTCAAAGGGAGGTATTAGAAAACTGAGCAGACGGGGGTAGGGAGGGCAGGCCCGGTCAGCTCCCGCCAGGCCCAGCGTCAGTCAGAGGGTGCGGGATGCCAGAGCTCCTGACGCCCTTTCTTTCCTACAGAGCAGCTCCAGATGCTTATGGCAAAGGTTCCACATCCGGTCATTTGCCAGGTGACACCAAAGGCAGGGGTAGCGTGGTCAGGGCTGCCTGGCCTCGTTCTCCAAGAGTTACGGAGGCGCGTGAGCTGACGACGCCCCGAGCGCAGAGCTCCGCTTGGAGCGGGCCAGGTGGCTAAAGCCACCTGCAAACAAATTCTCAGGGGAGAATCCTGGTCCCTCTCCTGTTTGTGGGAGATCTCTTCCCTCCCCCATTTCACTGAGACCTCCGGGCGGAAGAGTGTTTCTCACTCGCTTAGTAGCATCTAGTCTCCAAGCAAGCGGCCCCCTCCCCAACATTACCAAAAAGGCGCGAGGCGTCTTCAGCTTGCGAGGGTGCACGCATCCACACCGACGGCTTCAGGCCTCCCGGGCTTGGGACCCCCCTTCCGGACAGGTGTACTGGCCGTGCAGTCCCGTCCGGGGCCTGGCGCGCTGTCTTGTCCAAAGCAGATTGCGAACGCCCTCAGGCCCTCAGAGGAAAGAGCGTGGCTCAGGTCCTGGCAAAAGGGCCTCCCCACGGAGAATCCCGCGTCCGGCTAGGGGATGCCCCGCAAGTCCTCCCCCGCCCGCGGTCAGCGCGGGGTGCAGCTGCGGCCCCGGGGCACGGCGGCGGGCAGGCTGCCGGGCGCCCGCGGGTACCTTCTCGCCCGCCCACCCACCGCACCCACAGCGCCCACCGCGCCGCCACCTCCCGCGGTGGAAGACGGCGCGGCGCGTGCGCACTGGTGCGCTCGCGGCCCGGCCCGTGGGCTCTCCAGGGAGGGCGGGAGGTGGGAAGGTGGGCAGGCGCCGGGCAGCACACCCTCCCGGCCCAAAGCCTGCGCCGCTGTCACCTCGCGGCAAGGGCGCCCCGCAACTCCCGTCGAATGAGCGGCGCAGGTAAGCGCGTGGTGGCTGCTCGCGATCCCGTCGGGGGGGTGGTCCCCGCCCCGGCCCGCGGCCCACCGGAGGCCACGGGCCCTCAAAGTTGAACTTCGCGCGTCGCGGGTCGGGCGCTGGGCGGAGTGGGGGGGGGGGGCCGGGCTGCGCGCACTGAGGGGTCCCCGAGCCGGAGTACGCTCTCCTCCTCGCCTGCGGGAGCGCGGGTCGGGGCTGCGGCGAAGGAGCGCGGCGGGGCTTGGGAACGGGGGAGCCCGGGACCGTGGGCGGCACTTCGGGCCTGGCCTCGCAGTGAACTTTTGCGCCGGGCCCTGGCAGCGTCTTGGCGGCTGGCGAGCACGCCTGGGCGGCCTCGCGGGTTCCGGGTAGCCTCTCCTCGAGGCCTTCCCGGCTGGGCTGCTGAGAGGTGAGCGCGTGCAGAGCGCCCTCGGCGCGGAGGAGGCGCGCACGGGCGCGGGCGGAGATAGGGGGTTCTGGGATTTAGTGGAACGACCCGGGATTTTTCAATCCCCGCCCCTCCCCCCAATACAAAGTGAGATCCCTGGAGGGCAGGAGGGAGGGGTCGAAACGCTGAGATGCCTGGAAGAGAACGCAGGAAGCAATTAAAACTCCTCCTTTCGGATTAACAACCAAAAATTGATCGATGTGTCAGGAATACCGCTGATTTATGAAAGGTGCTTATTTCTCTGGTATGGAGAATTTTATGTTCTCCAGGTGAAACCGAGTTCACCCAGCTCCAGCGCAGATTGATGTTTTAATAAAAATAAATAAAGGCGAAAAGCTCGCCAGGTCTTTGGGGACATCAAGTCTCAAATCGCAGAGTTGGACTAACAAATCAAATTGCATTATCTTTACATTTCATGTCTTTTAACCGTGTGCCCCAAAATTGCAAGCAGGAGAGCGCCTTCATTTCGAAAGTTTTAATACAGCGCTTAAAAGTTCGACTATCTAGCAATCAATGTTTCATAAGCAAAATGGCATGGGGAGGGCCTTGCAATTGTGGTAAGTGGCAGGCGTCGCTGTGCGGACGCGGGGCGAGCGCGGGCGGCGGCTGCGGGAGGAGGAGCGGGTTCCGGAAGGGGAGAGGGAGGAGGCGGCGGCGTCCGGAGCCGCGCGGCGCCCGTAGATGGCGCCCTGGTCCCACGCTAGGCTCCGGAGCTGCGCTCCGCCGGGCCGCGCGCGGGCGGGGGCGCTGGCGGGGGCGCTGGCGGGCGCCGAGCGCGAGGCTCCGCACCGGCAGTGGGCCTGGACCAGGGCCGCACGGCTCAGCGGGAAAAATATTAAGCGTATTGTTGGCATTTTTAATTTAAGGCCGGGGCAGTGCAGTGTTGCGGGGCGGATGGGGGTCCGTGAGTCTGGGATGTCCGTGGGAGCCTAGGGGCTCCCCGGGAGAGACCCCAACTGGCTGCGGCCCCCTGGTGGTGACCGCGCAGCTCCAGTGCCGGCTGCCCGGGCGCTCGGCCCAGGCGGGGCACTGGGGTGCAGATACGCCTGGGTGCGGGCGAGGGTCGGCCATGCGTCGGCAAGGACACCAAGTTCAAAGCTGCGCACTGATCACTCCCGAGGGTGGCCCGGACTGCCCAGAGGCCGCCCGCACCCCGCGCGGGATGCGCCGCCCGAGCCCGAGCCCGCTCCGCCGCCGTGGCTGCCTGTGCACTGCGCTTTGCAATGTAAATTTCAGCGGGACAAATTGCTTATTAATAGTCTAGAAGGGAAGCGGGTTTCTTTCTTTCTTCTTTCCTTTATCTGTTTTTATTTCTGCATGGCCCCCAGCTATGCCCTGGGCAGCCTCGCCGCCCAGCAGTTTTCTCTTCATTTCAATATCCTAAAGAAAATGCAAATTTCCAGTGTGGCCTTTTTAAAAAGTTAAATTAGCAGCAGCTTTAAGTGACTCCATTAGTATGGAAAACATACACATTTTTAATGTGAGAATAGCTTCCTTTTAACGGGGCTCATTCTGGACTGTAAATTTAGCAGACCCCCGCATTGGTAAAGAATCAAGTCGCGGCTAAACGTGTCGCCAGAGGCGCACCCCCGGTGTGGCCTGCGCCGGGCTTCCCAGGAGAGGCCGTCCCGACGCCGCGTGCCGCTGGACCCCGTCCGCTGGCTCGGATCCCTTAGAAGTCGGGAGAATGTGGCGAAAGGATTTGTGCAAGAGGGAAAGGAGGAGGGCTTGACACATTTCTGTCCAAGGGCAGTGTGCTCTCCCTTCCCTCCCAGCCTCGTCCTCCCGGTCCCCGCAGCCGAGATAATTAGGCGAGCGGACTGACCGGGCCCGGCCGCGGTCACCCACCTCCCCCACCTTTGCGCAGGAGAAGGGATGTGTACACGCTCCGTTAAGGTGTGGCCAAGGAGTGGGCGAAGGTGGCGGCAGAGGAGGGCGTCAGTCCCGTGCCATCCCGTTCACCTCCACCCCTTGGCTCTCTACCACCCCAACTCCTTTGCCCGGGTTGGCAAACCCGTGTTTCAAACCAAAATCTCACTGGCAAACTTTTGCGCTCCGTTGGCTTCCACAGGAGGTTGTTCAGTTCCATCATGGGATCTGGCTCTCCCCCTCCTTTACCTTTAAGCCAGTGGCAGGGCACTCCATCCCCGTCCAGGAAAGAGTTAAGATTTATGGTGTACTGGAGAGGTCTTGTTAGGATGTAATCTGCATTTTTAAACTACTGCGTAATAAAAAGTGAGAAGTTTTGAGACACCTTTCTTGATTATACCTCTGGCGATACTTTAGGTTTTGCATTTAATTTGCATTTTGTTCTTAGTGAATATTGAAGTCTTGAGTGGAGGATTGAATTTTATTAGGACATCTGGACTGACAATATCAAATCAGACACCAGTGTCCCAAAGCATGCTAAAATTTCAGAGTTAATTAGAACGCAGTGTGTTTAATTAAAGCCAATTATAATATTTGAAATTATCTGATCGATCCGTGTTTCTACAGTTTGGGTGTGATTAGGTGTTGATTGGCGTACTTCGCGCGCCGTTCCATGTAGAAGCTACTCTGGGGAAAGTTTGCTTTGTAAACTGGCGGGGGCGGGCGTGCGCGCGCGGAACCCGCGTCCGGGGCGCCGGCTCTGGCTCAGCCTGCCCGACTGCCTTGGGGCGCCGCTGAACGCAGCTCAGGAAATCCCAGCTCGTTGCGAAACCACTGTGCCTTTTCGGATCCGAGGGACCCCGCCACGCTTCAGCTGTCTTTCCCAGCACCGGTGCGCCTTCCGAGCTTGTTGCGGAGAGGCAACCTTTAAGGTTGCAAGGTGCACTGGGAGAAGCCCGGCTGGCAGAAGGCGAGTGTTTGATTTTGGATTCTCGCTCTGGCTGAAGAGCTCCCAGGGCTGACTCAGAATATGGGGTTAGACAAAGTAACTGAAAGGACCAGAGAAAAGTTAGGACAAGGAGACAGTAATTAACTGTTTCCTTTCTAATTTCGCACGCTGCAGGAGCCGAGGTGCGCCCCGGCATTTTCGGCCCCGCTTGGAGCTAGGTTTTCCAAGGAGACGGTCGAGCGCGTTCCGGTGGCGTCCGCTGCCCCCCACAGGGCCGGGCACTTGGAGCGCGCGCTTCTCTCCAACAAGGGCGTGAGCGCGATGTTCGCCGCCTGGGCCGTGTTCCCGGTGCCCGGCTCGGCCTGACTCTTGCAAACATACGTGAGCGGCAATTAGGACCGGGCGGCGGGTGGACGTTTCTTCGCGCTCCTGAGGTCACGGGGTCAGCGAGGCCTAGGTGCGCCCGACGCGCAGAAGCCGCGGCCCAGCTGGTGAAGCCGGGCGGGGAGCCGCGGCGGCCACCTGCCCGGGGGTGGGTGGGAGCCTGGGCGACTCGGCTCTCGGCTGCGCTGCGGCACTCCGCTCTCCTCACCCCAGGAGGCGCTGTTTATCAAACTTGGCCGCCTTGGCAGGAGGCGCCTGCACGTTCTCACTTGGAGAATTGAGCTCTTTTCGGTACTCAGGGGTGGGCCTACAGAGTGACCGGTGTTGGGGGGGGGCGGCGGTGCAGAGAACAGGGGTCTGAGACCCTTCGGTGCTCTGTTAGCTGTAAATCCAGCCAGGCCTCCCGCCTTCCAGCGCAGGGGAGAGGAGCCCGTAGAAGCGCCCCGTGTGTCCAGGGCGAGATGCCCGGTTGATTGCCTCTGAGGGCAGGCGGGACGCGCGTCCCGGCTTGGATTCCGTCGCCACAGGCCTCCTGAGGGCCCCGCAGCTTCCGTCTCTGTACTGAGAGGGCGAAGGCGCGTTCTCTGGGCCTGGAAAACTCTCCAGACTCTGGCCCGGCCCCCTTGGTACGCAGCTTAACAGGTTGGGGTGGCCTGAGTGCGGAGCCCTGGCTTCCCCGGTCTCCCCAGGCCCACGGGCGAGCGTGCCCCCGCGGCGCAAGGCAAAGCCCGGGCGCGCTCAGTGGCCGCGTCACTGACCCCCGAGGGGCAGAGTTTGCGAGTGCCTGGCTGTTCCACCCCACCCCGCAGTTCACGGGACTTTCTAGGTGCGCCCTCTCGGGATTACTCTATTCTCCGGCTCCCCCAGCCCCTGCGACCTCCTTCTCGCCGGGGCCCAAGGTCAGTCTGGCCCTCCGCTTTCGGGTTCTTTTCCCGAGCCGTGCCTGTGCGCGGCGCCGGGCCCAGACTCGGGACCAGAGCCGGGCTGGAGGCCGGGTCACCGGCGCTGTCTGAGCGTGACCCCCGGGCGCGGAGGACGTGGGGCGGGCCGTGCCTGCAACTCAGCACTGGCGGCGGGAAAGCGAACCGCTGGCCTTCGGCGCGTTGGCTCCCACCCTTTCCCGAGGGCTCTGAGGGACATGGCCGCGCAGCCTGGGCCTGAGGACACTGGCGCTACGACGGAGCCGCACCCGGCCGCGCTCGCGCACCCCGGATGCCTCCTGGGGATTGGCTTCCAGGAACCCCCGGCCCGGGCTTCTCAACGCCGGAAATGCAGTTTATTACTCTTCGGAAGGCTGGGAGAGAGGGCGGCTGGCTCCCCGGGCTCGGCCGCGAGCAGGAAGGGGCATTCACAGAGTGCTCTGGGCGTTGGGCCGGCGCTGACGCCGCGGCCGGCCTTGCGTCCTGGGACCCCAACTTGGCCGAAGTTTCTGGATGGCTCGGAGGCCGGCACCAGCCCGACTCCCGCTCTCCAGGCCTTGCACCACGCGGCAGTGGAGGACCCGTGACTGGGAGGCGCGAGGGGGAAGTTCAACGCCTGGCGCGCGCGGAGCAGTCCTCCCCTCCTCCCGTGGGTGGGTAGTGGGCGCGGGCGGAGGGCTTAGTGCGCGCGGCGGCCTGGACACTGCGCGGCCGGCAGGAAGGCCGGGCTGGGCCTGGGCGCGGGCGCTGCGCGCTTGTACCGCCCGGCCCAGCCTCGGGTGGTGCCGCAGGTCAGTGGCCAAGCGCGGCCGCGGCCCTGCGCCCTGCACGCCGCTCCCCGAGCGGGGCTCCAGGGGCTGCGGGCGCTGTCTCTTTAAGGTCACTGCCTGCTCCGGCACGACGTGGGGAGGACAGCTGGGCACTGGCCATCTGACTGACTCCGGCGTGACATCTGGGAGCCCACTGGTGTGTGGCACGCGAAGCGCTTGATGCCGCTATTTAAATGCAAATGTGAGGGGGCTCATTGAAGCCTCTCCCCGTAAATCCGCACAAAAGGAATACTTCCCAACCTCCGAGGGGGAGGAGGAGGAGGCAGTGGCGCGAGGGCCACCCGTGCAAATCGCGTTGAGCGCGGCGCCCTGAGCTGTCGTCGCCGCCGTCGCGGCCCGCGAGGTTTCCAGCGAAGGTCAGGCCCCGCCCGGCCCGGCCCCTGGGCGTCTGTCTGGCCCCTGGGAGCGGTCTGTGCGCGGAGGCTGGACCAGCGGTCGCGGCGGGCCTGCTCAACTTCCAAAGAGTCAGCCGGCACCCGCCCCCCCTCGGCTTCCCCCGCCTGGGTACTGGGCTCCCCTAGATCCCCAGAGAGCGAGAGGGGCGGGGGCAGGGCTCCTGCTAGAGGCGGCGGGCGCGGGGATGCGCTCCCAGCATCTCTCTGCACATCCAGGAATTGACCTGCGGCCCCCTCCGCCGTCCCCGGCCTGGGCGCTGGGCCCCTCGCTCCTCTCCGCTGCCGCTCCCGCCCCGTCAAGGGGAAAATCTGGGGTGGGGTGAGGTGTGGGGGCTGAGGGGCTGCCCTGCCAGGCCGCTCCCCAGCAGGCCCGTGTGGAGACCCTGCCCGGCTGGCGAGTCCTTGTGCCCGCAGCTCGGAGCCAGCAGTGGAGTGACAAAAAAGATAAAGTTGGTGAATGATAAAGACCGTATTTTCCACGCTTTGGGTGCGGGACCAGATGATCTAGAAAATGAGCTGAAATGGATTCAGCCTCCGAGCCTGTTGTGAGAGCAGCTGATTCCCCCATTTCGGGCCAGATGGCTGCTGAACACAGATTTGCATTCATTTTCGCTTAATATCATCCAAAATAGTGGGGCAGCTGCATTTGTTGTCAAAAAGGTTTAAAACCCCTTTTCTTTCTGGGGCAGGATCGTTACCTTATGTGATGGGCTTATAGAACTTTTTTTCCCTCTTTAGTCAACAGTATCAGATTTAGAAGGATTTGTTTTAAAACCTTCTAATTTGGTAATCAGATTTAAATCGCCTTGGCGCGTGTAATCTGAATTAAAGATACTGTAAATGATTTTAAGCATGATACTTTCGTTAGAGCAAGGAAGGGGGTACCTCCAGCGTGGGCTGGGCATTTTAGGAAGTGTGCTACAAAGGGAACATTGTTTCCCCTTTCCAACTTCATCTTTTCCGAAAAGGCACTTTGCATAATCTGACAATAACGCTTGCCTGGCCGCTCGCCTTGCGGTGAGCCCCAGAAGCAGCTAAATACGCAGAGACAAAGCGATTTCTCAACCCGACCCTCCACCGTTTACTAACTTTATTTTGCGTTGTCCCTCCACGAGGAAAGTGTTCCCTCTTCCACTGGGTCGGCTGTGGGTGGAAAGCACTGGGCTTATTAGGAATACAGAAATTTTCATTTAATTTATCGTGAATAGTTTCCATACACTTTGATTTAAGGTTATTAACATTCTATAGACAGTGGCATCTTTAATATGTGGCGATCGCTTCTAAAGACTAATCTCATTACCCTCAAATAGTCATAAAATATGATTTTATTATACTTACGTATTTAATTAGACGGCCGGCACCGGAATGGATTTTGAGATGGGACTGGCGCAACAGCTGTGATAATTCACTTATCTTTGGCAATAGTCATTAACCCCCAACACCAGCAAAATAGATTGCTTTCCAGCACTGCTTTTTTTTCTCACCCCTTCCAAGAGGCTTGGGGGTCCCCAGATAACGTAAATCGGACTTTGATTTTCCTGATTAATTAAAATATTAACGCACACACACTGCCAATTCAGGAAAGAAAAAAAAAAAAAAAACGAGTGCTGCCCCAGACCGGGCGTGCAGAGGCTGTCCTGCGACACACTGCACCTTGAAACCTGTTTTTTTTATTTTCTGTTTGTTTTAATCAAAAGGGCCTGAATTCTCCCGGCAGGGAAGTGCCGGGACAGCTCCTGGTCGTCCCCTGGGCCTCCGCTCCGTGTCGCGCAGACGTCCTTTGGGCGGGCAGTGCGCCTGGGCGCCGAGTCCCGGCTGCCTGCAGGAGCTCGGCCGCCGGGCCCACGCGCTACCCGCACCCCGCTGCCCTCCAGATTCCTGGAAACCAGGTCTGGAAGCCGCGCGCCGCGCGCTCACTCGGGCTCAGCGGCACCGAGGGCAGGACCCGGGCGCCCGCAGCGTCTGCTCGGCTTTTAAAGCGGCTGGCGCCGGGGAGGTCTGGTCATCGCGCGGGGCGCGCAGCCGGACACCCGGCTCGGGGTCGCCGCAGAGGCCGGGCGCGCTTCCTGTCCACCCAGAGAGCCCGGAGCCGCCTTTGTCACTCGCCGCGCCTAAGGACAGGCCGGGGGACGGGGTCTCCCGTGGCCACCGGGAAAAAGAGAGAGCATCTGGCAGAGCCCGCCTCCGACGTGGGTCCCCAGCCCGACACTCGGTGGCCTCCGCCGGGGCGGAAAGCACGCGCGCCCAGAAAGGCCCAGACGGGGGCAGACCGGCCCCCCCAGCCACTTTAGGTCTGCTTAGGAAACAGGCTGAGCTGCGCGCCCCGCCTTGGCCAGGGAGCCCTGCTCCCCGCCCCCACCTCGCCCCCAGGCCCCAGCCCCCAGTTCGTTGCTTGCCCCTCCAGCTCCCTTCCTGCGGCCTGCCTGCTTCTACCACTTTTCCCTTTGGGCCATCCCAGGGCGACCTGCGGCCCCTTGCATTTAGTGCCAGCATTTGGGCAACTGGGGGCGCCCCGGCATTTTACCCCCTGCTCCCCACGGTGTTTTGACTGTGTGGCTGATTTCGGGAGGAGGTATTAAGGGGCCAGGCTGCAGTTGTGCACTGGTTGTTTGTTTCATTTCAAGACTTATTTGGGCGAGTAGTAACTTCCTTGGCTGCGGGTGGGCGCGAGGAGCCGCGGCGCGTGGCTGGGGGCTGCGGCGGCGCTCGGTGGCGCTCGGCGGCGCTCGGCGGCGCTCGGCGGCGGCAGGGCTCGCTGGGCTCGCGGGGCTCGGGCCGGCTCGCGGCGCCGTCAGGCAGTCAGTCGGAGAGCGCGGCGGCGGCGGCGGCGGCGGCGAGGGGCGCGGCGAGGGGCGGCCGCTCCCATATATGGCGCAGGCGCCGCCCCCCGACGTCACCCTCTGACAGCGCCGCTCCCGGGGGCTTCGAGTTTTGGCTCCCGGGAAAGGGTCCATTCCTCGGGGAGAGAGGGCTGAGTTTTGTGCGCCTCCATCCGCTGCGCGCGCCGCTCCAGGCCCCGCCGCGCCCCGCCTGCGCCCGGGACTGCGCCGCGGCACTCACTGCCCCGTTTATTTGTCTTTGGAGCAGGCGGGCCGCGCCAGAAGCGGGCGATCCCGCAGTGTCCTGCAGCCGCGGACGCCGCCTGGCTAGGATGACACCACGTTGAGCGCGCCTGCAAAACAACAACAAAAACCGCCGCCGCCGCGGCCACCGCGTCCTGCTCCGCCGAAGCGCCGCCGGTGTAGCCGCCTCCGCGCCCCCGGCCGTCCGGAGCGCCCGGCCGCCGGTGTATGTCGCGCCTGCCCGGGACGGGCTGAAGCCGGCGGCGGGCCGGACCGCAGGCGCCGAGCAGGGCCAGCGCGGCCAGGGCAGCCGCCTGCCGCCGAGCCCCGAGCGCCGCTGCTCGCGGAAGCGCTTTCGGCCGGGAGCTGCGGCCGCCGCCACCAGTTTTCATGTTTGGGATTCAGGAGAATATTCCGCGCGGGGGCACGACCATGAAGGAGGAGCCGCTGGGCAGCGGCATGAACCCGGTGCGCTCGTGGATGCACACGGCGGGGGTGGTGGACGCCAACACGGCCGCCCAGAGGTACGTACCGGCCGCCCCCGCGCGCCCCGGCCCCGGCCCCGCCGGGTCCCCGCAGCCGGCCGGCGCCGCGCTCCTCACCGGGCCGCTGTCTCTTTCCTCCCGCAGCGGCGTGGGGCTGGCGCGGGCGCACTTCGAGAAGCAGCCGCCTTCCAACCTCCGGAAATCCAATTTCTTCCACTTCGTGCTGGCGCTCTACGACAGGCAGGGGCAGCCGGTGGAGATTGAAAGGACCGCTTTTGTGGACTTTGTGGAGAAAGAGAAAGTAAGTGCAAACATACAGTCACACCCTCCATCTTTCTAGAAGTGGGAGGCAGGCGGTGCCCAAGCGCGGTGGCCCCGAGTGCCCCCTCGGCGGCGGGGACCGCTCTGCGAGGCGCCCCCCGCCGCCGCCACGTGCGGCCGCCCGGGCCAGCCGAGGGCTGGGCAACTTCTCTGCGCCCCCGGACTTACTCCGGGCGAGTAGAACGCTGGCCTTCCAGCAGGAAAGTGACATCACCGCGCTGCTCCGAGCTAGGAATCCTGCCATGCGTGAGGCCAAGGGGCCTCGGTCGTGGAGGGGGACCGAGTGCGGTGGCCGCGCCGGACACCGATCGCACTAAATGCAATTATTTATCGTTACTTTCAGGAGCCCAACAACGAGAAAACCAACAACGGCATCCACTATAAACTCCAGTTGCTGTACAGCAACGGTAAGTGGCGGCGGCCGCTCCTGCCTTCCCGCCCCGCCGGGCTCGCTCTCCCTTTCCGCGATGGCTAAAGGACATAAAGATTTTGAGATTAAAATGACATGGATGTAAACACGAAATCTTCTCATGGCATAGAAGGAAAACAAAACATAAACGATCAATAAGTCGATGGCCCTTCACATGATTAACCGGTCGGGCTCGAAGCAGAAAGTAAAAAGGGGATCGATACGGGGCGCCAGCAGAACATCACTTTTAAGTGACTTTTTTCAATTTTGCAAATTAATGTTAATTATTGAAACGGGGGTAGCTCTGTACACCGAGCACAACTTACTTCCTGTGCACTGAGATTTAAAAAAAATCCTCGAGAGACATTAGAAAGAGTTCAGACTCTCACTTAGTTTCCATTTCGTGCTGTTTTCAAAAATAAAGCAGCACATGGCCCACCCGGAGCAGCGACCAGGCCTGCTCTCAGCCAGGCACATTTCTTGCACCTTTAAATGCAAACTCTAAGAGTATTGAGGTTCTTAATTAAGAAAAGAAAAAATTTAAATGAGAAGTGATTGGGGTTCTTTCCTGCCTTTTAAAGGGCATGCCTAACTTTTGCTGCATCATGGAGGTGGCAGTCCCGGGTTACCGACTTCCTCTGCCCCCGTGTGCCCTTGCTAAAAGTCCTGATGAGAATCTGTCCCTGTTTCTTCGCAGGAGTCAGAACGGAGCAGGATCTGTATGTTCGCCTCATAGATTCAATGACGAAACAGGTGAGAAAGTTTAAGCCTCGACACTAGTTTTCACTGCTCAGCTGGGGCTGCCCTGGGGTTTCAGAGACTAGGAGACTGACAAATGGATCTGGTGTATTTGTTTTTCATTTAGTTTCCTTGACATGCTAATGAGAATTCCATATTTATTGGAATAAATGAAGTGATTGGTAAAATAGTTTATGTTGTCATTAGAACAGGACATACATGCTTTATTAAATGCCTTGTGATTGGAATCAAATTCTGTCTTAATTAATTACGGTAATTAATATTTGACAAAATTCTCAGGGTCTCCCCCCTTGTAAATTTTTAAACGTTTCTCTCTCTGCTTGGAATCATTTCATTGATTTTTTTTTTCTATAACAAAGACAACTAACTCCTTCCCAGAGCCCATTGGGTTGGACTTGATTAGCTCATTTTTTCCCTCCTTTCCAGTGTGATGGTCTAGTAACACGAGACGTTTATTTGGATTTAAAAGTTAAATGTGTTGGGGTGAAAAGTCACCTTGTTCTCCTCTAGTCCATCTTCACCTCTCAGCCCCCCATCTCCATAATTCAAACTCCGAGCTCCAGGGGTCACCCAAACCCGTCCATTGCTCTGGGGGTAGCTTCTCGTCCCTTTCCACCCTCTGTCATACCTTGTAAATAACATAATTACCAGCAGTTCCTTATTAAATTATTTAACCTGTCTTGGTCAACTTTTCCGATGATAACTATTGGCTATCAGTCGTGTGATTAAGTGCAGAAAAGTGCTTCATTGCTTTTTGACATTGTGCAGTCTCTGGCTGGTCTTGTGTTGGGTGGTATGTTGTTGTTTAGTTGTTTTAAAGATTTTCCCCCCGTTTTCTTCAAGTAGTGTGGGGGAGGGGCAAATCCCACGCCTAAGTGAAATCCACTGTGCACAGATTGATTTAAAATATACTTCCAAACTGAGCTTCACGCTTAGAAATGAAAGTAGTGTCTTCAGTTTTGATGCTAACTTGAAGAATTGTGAGCGAAGTAAAAAGGGAACTCTTTCTGCTTCTTGCAGCCCAGCACGCATGCCTCCCACTCTCTGCACGGCAATTGGTTTTCGGATTTTACTTCCCCTTTAAAAAGTTTGTCCTTACCTAGGCAACAAGCGTGTTAGATTTTAATGTCTGCAGTGGTAAAACACTATGGTTTTCTCTTAGAGTAAAACAGATCTGACAGGTAAACTACGGTCTTTCTGACAAAGACGGAGGCGGCGCGCCCTTCGGTAATTATTTCACTGGGATTCAGGGAAGCCTCTGGAACTCGGGAGGCGCGTTGACAGGGTGCTTTTATTTCCTTTGTATATAAGGGCTAAATGTTTTCGGAAATCGCTGTAGTCTAACGAAGAGGTTGATGCAGGCAGCGCTGAGTTTCTGCATAGAGAAGGAGGAGGTTTCCGTTTTAAGTGCACTTTTATTGTTCATTTTTCCCTGTACCTTAACAGTATAAACGGGGCTGAGAATAAAGGCATTTAATCTCCTCTCACTGACGGAGATGGGGGGGGTGGGGAAGGAAAGAAATAGCCCAGTAACTGATCAAAGAGTCAATGGCGCTGAACCGACAGTTTATGGATTTCTGTTTGTGCTACAAAATAAAAAATAAATCAAATATAAATACGGGGATCCATCCGAGGACAAGCCGCGTTCTCAGAAGTGCTGGTGCCCGCCGCGGCCACGCGCCCTGAGCCCCAGGCGGCCCGTTGGCTTGGGGTGACACCCATCACTTCTGTGGTTCCGAGTGGGTCGGGAAGGAGGCAGTGGGAGAGGGGCTCGAGGGAACCCTTCCCTCTGCCCAGAGGGCGGCCCCGGGCTTTCCCGAGAAAGGGCTTTGTCCGCCTGGAAGTGGAGGAAAGTGTCAGAAGTGCCCGAGGAGGTTGGAAGTGATTTCCAGATAATTTTCGGGGGGGAGGGCGGGAACTGGAGAGGAGACTCCCCTCCCCGTTCCGTGGAATTTTCTGCGGGGGAACTAGCGGCTCCCGGCCCCCGCCCCTCCCCCTCCCCCAGTGGCCTTTTTCCCTTTTTTTTTTCCTTTCTTTTTTGGCGAGGCCGGCGGTGGGGCAGGCGCGGGCGGCCCCCCGGCTCGGGTTCCCGGCTGCGGAGCCGGGCTGAGCGCGGTCGTGTGCGCACCTAGGGCCTCGCACCATCTGGCGGAGCCTCTGCTCAAAACCCACCAGAGCGTGTGCGCAGACACTGCCTTTTTACCCGAGAAAAATCATTGTTAGCAGTTTCAAAATAAACACCAGATTGGCCATTAGCACTTTCTTTCCAAATATCATCCGGCGAGGAGCACGTGGCCGCGCGGGCCCGGGCGCCCCGGGGCCCCCAGCGCTCCTGCGGGGCGCCCACCAGGCCCGGCCCCGCGCGGCCACGTGCGGTTGCTGCGCCCCGGCCCCGGGACCGCCCGCCGCGTGCGGATCCCGGCCGTGGCCGGGCGCTCAAGGCGGCCCCGCGGGCTCGGGGCGGCGGCGGGGCCCGGGCGGGCGACCCACGGAGGCGCCTGGGCTTGGAAAGCGGGGAGCTGCCGGGCGCCCGACTTGCCCGAGCCCGGGGAGCGCGCGGGGCAGGGCGGG